>NW_027650218.1:35000-134657 GCF_965287045.1 Carcharhinus amblyrhynchos | reverse complement strand
CCCCTCACTCACTCCGATCACTCCCCCCCCTCAACTCCGATCACTCCCCCCTCACTCGATCACTCACCCCCTCACTCCGATCACTCCCCCCCTCACTCCGATCACCCCCCTCTCCGATCACTCACCCCCCTCACTCCGATCACTCCCCCTCACTCCGATCACTCTCCCCCTCACTCCGATCACTCCCCCCCCTCACTCCGATCACTCCCCCCCTCACTCTGATCACTCCCCCCTCACTCCGATCACTCCCCCCCCTCACTCCGATCACTCCCCCCTCCTCCGATCACTCCCCCCCGATCACTTCCCCCATACTCCGATCACTCCCCCCCCCTCCTCCAATCACTCCCCCCCCCCCCCCCCCCCGATCACTTTCCCCCCTCTCCCTTACCACAGTTGAGTTCGTCTTCACCCTCTGTACAGTCTGGGAATCCATTACACACCCGTGTGGTGTTGATGCAGGCGTTGTTGTTACACAGGAACTTTCCAGGACACGGCGGAATCCGTGTGGAACCTGAGGTGGAAGCAGAAACATTTCTAAAGATGAATCCCAGATCACAGGGCCAGGAGGCCATTTGGCCCCTCTATTCGCTCTGAACCTACTAGCTTGGTTCATTCTCTTTGTTTACTCCTAGTCAATGAGAATCAGTTTGAACATGTGTTACTGTGAACCTTTCAGTAATCACTGGTTAGGCACAGCAGCTGTTTCCCTGCTTTGGGAAGGGTGACAAGTCGTGCGAGGGTGTGGGGAGAGTTCCTGGAGTGGAAGTGGTGATGAAGGGCAGAATTAATTACAGACTGGAGATGCTGGGGGTCTCCTCCGGACAACAGAGAAGGTTAACCAGAGACTTTTGATACAAGTGTCAAAAACCCACAGAAAGGAAGACAAGGAAGTGTATCGCAACAGAGACATGAAGAGTTGCAAAGTGTTCCTGTTAACCAGAAACCTTCCCGAGTCATGAAATGCTTATAGAACGTAGAACAAGAGGCTGTGGGAAAGTTCTAGAGTGCTCAGTGAGTGGACAAAACTCTGATAAATGGACTTGAAATGTAGGAAGTGTGAGCTTTTTACAGGATAAATAACATTTAAAACGGTGAGAGATTACAGAGCTCCGAGATACAGAGGGATCTGGGCGTCCCAGTGCATGAATCACAAAAGGTTGGTGTGCAGCTACAGCAAGTAATTGGGAAAGCTAATAGAATGTTAGCATTTATTGTGATGAGAATTGATTCAAACATCTGGAGGTTATGCTGCAGCTGTGTGCGACATTGGTGAGACCACATCTGGAGTTATAGTGCACTGTATCAGTCTCCTTACTTCAGGAAGGGTGTAACTGTGTTAGGAGCTCAGAGAAGGTTTTCCAGGTTAACACCAGCAACGGAATGGTTTGATTCGAGGAAAGATCGGAGAGATCGGGTTTGTCTCTGCTGGAGTTTAGAAAAGAAAGAGGCAACTTGACCAACACCATTCCGATGCGGAGGTGTTTTGTCAGGGTGGGTGTGGAGAGAATGTTCCCCCTTGTGGGAGAATCTATAACACGGCCTCACTATTTAAAACTAAAGGATTTCATACAGAGATTACAGAGGGATATGGGCCAATGCGGGCAACTGGGACTAGCTTCAGGGTTGAAAAAAAAGGGATGGCATGGACAAGTTGGGCCGAAGGGGTTGGGGTAACAATCAGATCAACCGTGATCATATTGAATGGGGAAGCAGGCTCGAGGGGCCGAGTGGCCTCCTGTTATTCCCAACTTGTATTTTCGTATCATGAAGTGTTTGAGTAGAGTAAATAAGGAGAAACTCTGGCAGGAGAGTTATTCAAAGCAGAGGGGTCTCAGGATTCAGGTCACTGGCACCTTTCACCTCCTCCTCACCTCTCACAATGGGTCACATGATACTAAGCCACTCACAGTTAATGATGGATCCACTCAATTATCAATCGTAACTGCAATTGTTTACGGTTTACACAGATGATTTGGAGTTGGGGACCAACTGTAGTGTGTCAAAATTCCCAGATGACACTAAGATGAGTGGCAGACCGAAGTGTGCAGAGGACCCTGAAAGTCTGCAAAGGGATATAGACAGTCTAAGTGAGTGGGCGAGGGTCTGGCAGATGGAGTACAATGTTGGTAAATGTGAGGTCATTCATTTTGGTAGGAATAACAGCAAAATGGACTATTATTTAAATTGTAAAAAATTGCAGCATGCCGCTGTGCGGAGGGATCTGGGTGTCCTTGTGCAGGAATCTCAAGGAGTTGGTTTGTAGGTGCTGCAGGTAATTAAGAAGCAAATGGAATTTTGTCCTTCATTGCTAGAGGGATGGAGTTTAAAAACAGTGAGATTATGTTACAGCTGTATAAGGTGCTGGTGAGGCCACACCTGGAGTACTGTGTACAGTTTTGGTCTCCTTACTTGAGAAAGGATATACTGGCACTGGAGGGGGTGCAGAGGAGATTCACTAGGTTGATTCCGGAGTTGAGAGGGTTGGCTTATGAGGAAAGACGGAGTAGACTGGGGCTATACTCATTGGAATTTAGAAGAATGAGGGGAGATCTTATAGAAAAATCTAAGATTATGAAGGGAATCGATAAGATAGAAGCAGGGAAGTTGTTTCCACTGGCGGGTGAAACTACAACTAGGGGGCAAAGCCTCAAAATAAGGGGAAGCAGATTTAGGACTGAGTTGAGGAGGAACTTCTTCACACAAAGGGTTGTGAATCTGTGGAATTCCCTGCCCCGTGAAGCAGTTGAGGCTACCTCATTGAATGTTTTTAAGGCAAGGATAGATAGATTTTTGAACAGTAAAGGAATTAAGGGTTAAGGTGAGCAGGTGGGTAAGTGGAGCTGAGTTCATGAAAAGTTCAGTCATGATCTTATTGAAAGGTGGAGCAGGCTCGAGGGGCCAGATGGCCTACTCCTGCTCCTAGTTCTTATGTTCTTATGCTTATCCACTCAGTTATCGATGGATCCACTCACCACAGTTATCGATGGTCTCGTCAGAGAGATCCTGACAGTGCGGAACTCCATCGCACAGTTCCTGGTGTCGGATACACTGGGAACTGCTCCCACACTGGAATTCTCCAGGTTGACAAGTTCTGTTGCAGTTCTTCTCATCACTTCCATCTGGACAGTCCAGTTCATCATCACAGAGCCAGCCGAACGGTGTACACCCACCACTCTCACACGCAAACTCATAATGCAGGCAAGCAGATTGGGCTGATACACAAACAGCAACAAGACATGTGGTGAAAATGGGAGATTTCCATGGATACAGATAGTTAAAATGTATTCATCAAGTACAAAACATAACCAGAATGTTCGTGGAGTATTAAACTTAATAACAAAGACAAGGATATATCAAAGAAGAAATCATGGAAAGCCTGACAAAACCTACATCTGGAGGTTTGTGTACAGTTCAGAGCGCCCATTTATTATATTATAGCGCTTAATATAAAAAAGGATAGCAAGAGTTTTTATAAATATATAAAAAGGAAGAGGCTGGCTAGGGTGAACGTTGGTCCTTTAGAGGATGAGAAAGGGGACCTAGTGGTAGGGGATGGGGATATGGCTAAGGTATTGAATAACTTTTTTGTTTCTGTCTTCACGGAGGAGGACGTGAATAATTTGCCACGTGTTAGTCATGGAAAGGTGGTAGGACTGGAGGGTCTTAATGACATTACTGTTACTAGAGAGGCGGTGCTCGACAGACTGGAGGGGCTGATTGTGGACAAGTCCCCAGGACCGGATGGAATGCATCCGAGGGTTCTGAAAGAAATGGCAGAGGTGATAGTGGATGCCTTGGTGGTTATTTTCCAGACGTCGCTGGATTCCGGGGAAGTGCCGGAAGATTGGAAAACGGCTAATGTTACGCCGTTGTTTAAGAAGGGTGCCAGGCAAAAGGCGGGGAATTATAGGCCGGTTAGTTTAACATCTGTGGTAGGTAAAATGTTAGAATCCGTCATTAAGGAGGAAATTGCGAGGCATCTTGAAGGCAATTGCTTGACAGAGCAGACGCAGCACGGTTTCATTAAAGGGAAGTCGTGTCTGACAAATTTACTGGAGTTCTATGAGGATGTGTCTAGGGCGGTGGATAGAGGAGAGCCGGTGGATGTGGTCTTTCTGGATTTTCAGAAGGCGTTTGACAAAGTACCTCACAAGAGGTTATTGCAGAAGGTCGAGGGACATGGAGTTGGGGGTAGGGTGTTAGCGTGGATAGAGGATTGGTTGTCAAATAGGAGGCAGAGAGTGGGGGTCAACGGGTGCTATTCGGATTGGCGGATGGTGACTAGTGGAGTGCCCCAGGGGTCGGTGCTGGGGCCTCAGCTTTTTACCATTTATATAGATGATCTGGAGGAGGGAACCGAGTGTAGGGTGTCGAAATGGCAAATGGAATTTAATGTTGGCAAGTGTGAGGTGGTCCACTTTGGTAGGAATAATGGTAGGAAGGACTATTACTTACGGGGCGAAAAACTGCAGCAGGCGACGGTGCAGAGGGACCTCGGGGTCCTTGTGCATGAGTCGCAAAAACCCAGCTTGCAGGTGCAGCAGGTGGTCAGGAAGGCGAATGGGATGCTGGCCTTCACAGCGAGGGGGATTGAATATAAAAGTAGGGAGGTCTTGCTGCGGCTGTATAGGGCATTGGTGAGGCCGCAGCTGGAGTACTGTGTGCAGTTTTGGGCGCTGCACCTGCGCAAAGATATTTTGGCCTTGGAGGGAGTGCAGAGGAGGTTTACTAGGCTGATACCGGAGTTGAGGGGGTTGAGCTATGACGAGAGGCTGAATAAACTAGGCTTGTACTCGTTAGAGTTTAGAAGAATGAGGGGAGATCTCATTGAGACGTATAAGATGATGAATGGGATGGATAGGATAGAGGTGGAGAGACTCTTCCCGCTCAAAAAAGACAGTAGGACTAGGGGGCACAGCCTCAAGATAAAGGGGGGGCGGTTTAGAACGGAGTTGAGGAGGAACTTCTTCACTCAAAGGGTGGTGAATCTCTGGAATTCTCTGCCCGTTGAAGTGGTGGAGGCTGCCTCGCTAAATATTTTTAAGACGCGGGTTGATGGGTTTTTGATAAGAGAGGGGATTAAGGGTTATGGGGAGAGGGCGGGAAGGTGGAACTGAGCCATGACAGATCAGCCATGATCTTATTGAATGGCGGGGCAGGCTCGAAGGGCTAGATGGCCTACTCCTGCTTCTATTTCTTATGTTCTTATGAAAAGATATAGTGAGAACTTAGCAGAATATTACCAGCTCCAACAACACTCGAGAAGCTCAACACCTTCCAGGATAAAGAAACCACGTTTGATTGTTACCTCTTCCACACACATTCACTCCCTTCAACACCGACACACAGTAACAGCCGTGTGTACCATCTACAAGATGCTCTGCAGCGACTCAACAAGGCTCCTTAGACAGCACCTTCCAAACCCACAACCACTTCCATCTAGAAGGACAAGAGCAGCGGATACGTGGGAACACCCCCACCTGGAGATTCCCCTCCAAGTCACTCACCATCCTGACTTGGAAATATATCACCGTTCCTTTGTTGTTGCTGGGTCAAAATTCTGGAACTCCCTCCCTAACAGCACTGTACCTAACCACATGGACTGCAGCAGCTCAAGAAGACAGCTCACCTCCACCATCTCAAGGGTGGCTTTGGAGAGGGTACAGAAAAAAATTACCAGAATGTTGCCTGGTTTGGAGGGTATTAGCTATGAGGAGAGGTTGGAGAAAATTAGTATTTGACAAGGTCCCTCATGGCAGGCTGGTGCAAAAGGTTAAATCTCACAGGATCAAAGGTGAGCTAGCTAGATGGGTGGAGAACTGGTTTGGCCACGGAAAAAAGTCTGACAACACCAGGTTATAGTCCAACCGATTTATTTGATAATAGACTCACAAGCTTTCGGGGTTAGCCCCTTCGTCAGGTGAATGGAGAGTTCTGGCCTCAGACAGAGCATATAAAGCACAGACAGTAATCTCTAAACTGTCTGTGCTTTATATGTTCTGTCTGAGGCCAGAACTCTCCATTCACCCTACGAAGGGACTAACCCGAAAGCTTGTGAGTCTATTATCAAATAAATCAGTTGGACTAAAACCTGGTGTTGTCAGACTTTTTACTGTGTTTACGCCAGTCCAACGCCAGCATACCCACATCTTGGCCACGAAAAGCAGAGGGTAGCAGCGGAAGGTTTTTTTCCGGTTGGAGGTCTGTGACTAATGGTGTTCTGCAGGGCTCTGTACTGGGACCTCTGCTGTTTGTGATATATATAAATGACTTGGAAGAAGATGTAGCTGGTGTGATCAGTAAGTTTGCAGATGACACAAAGATTGCTGGAGTTGTGGATAGTGATGAATATTGTCAGAGAATACAGCAGGATATAGATAGGCTGGAAAATTGAGCGGAGAAACGGCAGATGGAATTTAATCCAGATAAATGCAAAGTGATGCATTTCGGTAGATCTAATGTAGGAGGGAGTTATACAATAAATAACAGAACCATCAGGAGTATAGACACACAGAGGGATCTGGGTGTGCAAGTCCACAGGTCCTTAAAGGTGTTAGCACAGGTGGAGAGGGTGGTGAAGAAGGCTTATGACATGCTTGCCTTTATAGGACAGGGCATACAGTATAAAAGTTGGCATATGATGTTGCAGTTATATAGAACGTTGGTTAGGCCACATTTGGAGTACTGTGTACAGTTCTGGTCGCCACACTACCAGAAGGACGTGGAGGCTTTGGAGAGAGTACAGAAAAGGTTTACCAGGATGTTGCCTGGTATGGAGGGTCTTAGTTATGAGGAGAGATTGGGTAAACTGGGGTTGTTCTCCCTGGAAAGATGGAGGTTGAGAGGCAACCTGATAGAAGTGTATAAGATTATGAAGGATATGAATAGGGTGACCAGTGGGAAACTTTTTCCCAGATCGGAAGTGACAAACGCAGGGGTCACAAGTTCAAGGTGAGGGGGGCGAGGTTCAATACAGATTTGCAGGGGATGTATTTTACACAGAGGGTGGTGGGGGCCTGGGATGCACTGCAAGCAGGGTGGTGGAGGCGGACACGCTGGGATCGTTTAAGACTTATCTAGATAGCCAAATGAACAGACTGGGAACAGAGGGATACAAACAGATGGTTTAGTTATGAACACATGATCGGTGCAGGCTTGGAGGGCCGAAAGGCCTGTTCCTGTGCTGTATTGTTCTTTAAATAATGTCTTATCAAAATTCCAGTCTATCCAGCCTCTCCTTATAACTCAAACCATTAAGTCCCAGTAACATCCTAGTAAATCTTTTCCGCACTCTTTCTAGTTTAATAATAACCATAGAACCATAGGAAATTACAGCTCAGAAACAGGCCCTTTGGCCCTTCTTGTCTGTGCTGAACCATTTTTCTGCCTCGTCCCACTGACCTGCACTTGGACCATATCCCTCCACACCCCTCTCATCCATATACTCGTCCAAGTTTTTTTTAAATGTTAAAAGTGACCCCGCATTTACCACTTTATCCGGCAGCTCATTCCACACTCCCACCACTCTCTGTGTGAAGAAGCCCCCCCTAATATTCCCTTTAAACTTTTCACCCTTCACTCTTAACCCATGCCCTCTGATTTTTTTCTCCCCTAGCCTCAGTGGAAGAAGAATTTCATAATTCTTATCAATAGATTTTGCCTTGGCCTCTCTGAGACCACCACCAACTCCTGTGCCCCCCCACCACCTCTCTTCTCTAGCTCTGCAATATTTTCCTTCATCAATACCATTCCCCGTACCCCCACTAATCTCTTCCCTAGTCTTTCTTGTATGGAAGAATATTTAGTGCCTCTCTGCTCACTGTTGTTTCTGATCTCTGTTATTTCCACATTCTGATCCCTCATGGTGAGTTAGGTCTGCAGCTAAGTAACTTAATTCACATACCGTGTGCTCACACACAGGCCCCAATTCATCTCCCTCTGACCCACTCACTGTTCCTGACACTGATGCTCTCTCTCTCTGCCAATCCTTTGTGGCCTGGTCTCTCCTCTCTAACCTCACATATTTGTCCTTCGAGGTGGTTGAGGTTTGGAAAGTGCTGTTGAAGGAGCCTTGGTGAGTTGCTGATGGTACACGCTGCTGTCACTCTGTGAGTGTGGTGGAGGAGGCGTATGGTTAAATTATGACCCACACAATTCACCATGAGATGGGATCTGTGCTCCTACCCAAAGATGGAGTGAGGGTCTTTCCAGACACACCTGTGGGGCTGGTGGTAGGAACTGTCTCTGTACTGGACCCTGCACACCAGGCTGCTGTCTCATCCTCCCCCTGTGCACAATCACTCTCCCCATCGCACAGCTGCTCTCTCTCAATACACAGGCCGTTTGTACAGGGGAACTCTCCTGGTCCACACGTCTCCGGAACTGCAGAAAGAACATAGAACATTACAGCGCAGAACAGGCCCTTCGGCCCACGATGTTGCGCCGACCAGTTAAAAAACAATGACCCACTAACCTGAACCAATCCCTTTTCGTCCATAAACCTATCCACGGATTTCTTAAACGCCCCCAAACTAGGCGCATTTACAACTGCAGCAGGCAGTTCCAATCCCTCACCACCCGCTGGGTAAAGAACCTACCCCTGACATCCGTCCTATAACTACCACCCCTTAATTTAAAGCCATGCCCCCTCGTGCTAGCTTTCTCCATCCGAGGAAAAAGGCTATCACTGTCCACCCTATCTCAACCTCTAATCATCTTATATGTTTCAATAAGATCCCCTCTTAGCCGCCTTCTTTGCAGCGAAAACAACCCCAAATCCCTCAGTCTCTCCTCATAGGACCTCCCCTCCATACCAGGCAACATCCTGGTAAACCTCCTCTGCACCCTCTCCAAAGCCTCCACATCCTTCCTGTAATGTGGGGACCAGAACTGCACACAGTACTCCAAGTGCGGCCGCACCAGAGTTGTGTACAGTTGCATCATGACGCTGCGACTCCTAAATTCAATCCCCCTACCAATAAACGCCAAGACACCATATGCCTTCTTAACAACCCTATCTACTTGATTCCCAACTTTCAGGGATCTATGTACACATACACCTAGATCCCTCTGTTCATCCACACTATTCAAAGTCCTCCCGTTAGCCCTATACTCAACACATCTGTTATTCCTACCAAAGTGAATCACCTCACACTTCTCCGCATTAAACTCCATCCGCCACCTCTCGGCCCAGCTCTGCAACCTGTCCAAGTCTTCCTGCAAACTATGACACCCTTCCTCACAATCCACCACACCTCCGACTTTGGTGTCATCAGCAAATTTACTAATCCACCCAACTATACCCTCATCCAGATCATTAATAAAAATTACAAACAGCAGTGGCCCCAAAACAGATCCCTGAGGCACACCACTCGTAACCGAACTCCATGACGAATATTTACCATCAACCACCACCCTCTGTCTCCTATCTGATAGCCAATTCCTGATCCAATTTCCTAGATTACCCTCAATCCCATACATCTGCATTTTCTGCAGAAGCCTACCATGGTGAACCTTATCAAATGCCTTACTAAAATCCATATATACCACGTCAACTGCCTTACCCCCATCCACCTCTTTGGTCACTTTCTCAAAAAACTCAATAAGGTTAGTAAGGCACGACCTACCCGCTACAAAACAATGCTGACTATCTCCAATCAATTCATTACTCTCCAAATAACTATAAATCCTATCCCTAATAATTTTTTCTAAAACCTTGCCCACAACAGAAGTAAGACTCACCGGTCTATAATTCCCGGGGAAGTCTCTGTTCCCCTTCTTAAACAATGGGACAACATTCGCTAACCTCCAATCTTCCGGTACTATACCAGAGGCCAACAATGACCTGAAGATCAGAGCCAGAGGCTCTGCAATCACTTCTCTTGCCTCCCAGAGAATCCTAGGGTAAATCCCATCCGGACCAGGGGACTTATCTATCTTCAATTCCCTCAAGAATATCCAGCACATCCTCCTTATCAACTGTAATACTGTCTATTCTACTCCCCTGCAACCCAGTGTCCTCCTCAGCTATATTCTTGTCCCCCTGCGTGAACACCGAAGAGAAATATTGGTTCAATGCCTCTCCAATCTCTTCCGGTTCCACACACAATTTCCCTCTACTGTCTGTAACTGGCCCTAATCTTGCCCTAACCAACCTTCTGTTCTTGACATACCTATAGAACGCCTTAGGATTCTCCTTAATCCTATCAGCCAAAGTCTTCTCATGTCCTCTTTTAGCCCTTCTTAACTCACTCTTCAACTCCCTCCTAGCCAATCTAAAGCTTTCTAATGCACTACCTGAGCCCTCAAGCCTCATCCGAACATAAGCCTCCTTTTTCTTTTTAACAAACGAATCAACTTTTTTAATCCCCAAGGCTTGATGTCTGAGGTCCAGTCCCTGAGGCCTGGACCCAGAGGCCCAGGCTCTGAGGCCCAGTCCCTGAGGACCAGTCTCCATGGCCCAGTCCCCGAGGCCTAATCTCTGAGGCCCAGACCCAGAGGCCCAGGCTCCGAGGACCAGTCCCCAAGATGTGATCTCCGACGCCCAGACTCCATTTTTAAAGGAAAGCAATTCTATTTTTCTCTGGTGTGTAACAGTGTATATTGAACACCTATTGAATATTGTATATTCAATGTACAAGTCCCCAGGACCGGATGGAATGCATCCCAGGGTTCTGAAGGAAATGGCAGAGGTGATAGTGGATGCCTTAGTGATTATTTACCAAAAGTCGCTGGATTCCGGGGAAGTGCCGGAAGAATGGAAAACGGCTAATGTTACGCCACTGTTTAAAAAAGGTAGCAGACAAAAGGCAGGGAATTATAGGCCGGTTAGTTTAACGTCTATAGTTGGAAAAATGCTTGAATCCGTCATCAAAGAAGAAATAGCGAGACACCTCGAAAGGAACGCTTTGATAGAGCAGACGCAGCACGGATTCGTTAAGGGGAACTCGTGTTTGACAAATTTATTGCATTTCTATGAGGATGTGACTAGTGCGGTAGACAGAGGGGAACCGGAGGATGTGGTGTTTTTAGATTTCCAAAAGGCATTTGATAAGGCGCCTCACAAAAGGTTGCTTCAGAAGGTTAGGGGGCATGGAGTTGGGGGTAAGGTGTTAGCGTGGATAGAGGATTGGTTGTCTAATAGGAAGCAGAGAGTTGGTATCAATGGGTGCTATTCTGATTGGCAGTTGGTGACTAGTGGAGTGCCGCAGGGATCGGTGTTGGGGCCTCAGTTATTTACCATTCATATAGATGATCTGGAGGAGGGGGCTGAGTGTAGGGTGACAAAATTTGCTGATGACACGAAGATGAGTGGAAAAGCAAATTGCGTGGAGGGTGTAGAAAGTCTGCAGAGGGATCTGGATAGGCTGAGCGAGTGGGCGAGAACCTGGCAGATGGAGTACAATGTTAGCAAGTGTGAGGTTATCCACTTTGGCAGGAATAATAGTAGGAGGGATTACTATTTAAAAGGTGAAAAGCTGCAGCATGCTACGGTGCAGAGGGACCTGGGGGTCCTTGTGCATGAGTCGCAAAAACCCAGTCTGCAGATGCAGCAGGTGATCAAGAAGGCAAATGGGATGCTGGCCTTTATAGCAAAGGGGACAGAATATAAAAGCAGGGAGGTCTTGCTGCAACTGTACAGGGCACTGGTGAGGCCGCAGCTGGAGTACTGTGTGCAGTTTTGGTCGCCGCACTTGCGCAAGGATATATTGGCCTTGGAGGGAGTGCAGAGGAGGTTCACTAGGCTGATATCGGAGATGAGGGGGTTAGACAATGAAGAGAGACTGAATAGACTGGGTCTGTACTCGTTGGAGTTTAGAAGGCTGAGGGGGGATCTTATAGAGACATATAAGATAATGAAAGGGATGGATAGGGTAGAGGTAGAGAGATTCTTCCCGCTCAGAAAGGACAGCAGGACTAGAGGGCACAGCCTCAAGGGGGGGGTGCAGTTTAGATCAGAGTTGAGGAGGAACTTCTTCACTCAAAGGGTGGTGAATCTCTGGAATTCTCTGCCCGTTGAAGTGGTGGAGGCTACCTCACTAAATATATTTAAGACACGGGTAGATAGGTTTCTGATAGACAGGGAAATTAAGGGTTACGGGGAGAAAGCGGGAAAGTGGAACTGAGCCGCTTCAGATCAGCCATGATCTTATTGAATGGTGGGGCAGGCTCGAAGGGCTAGATGGCCGACTCCTGCTCCTATTTCTTATGTTCTTATGATAGCAGAGTCTCAGGTAATCCTTGGTCAAACAGACATTGATTATAGCAATGTTTAATTTACTGTTCACACTATTTTTTCTCTGGAGTGTCGGAGGCTGAGGGGTGACCTTATAGAGGTCTACAAAATAATGAGGAGCACAGATCAGCTAGATAGTCAATATCTTTTCCCAAAGGTAGGGGAGTCTAAAACTAGAGGACATAGGTTTAAGGTGAGAGGGGAGAGATACAGAAGTGTCCAGAGGGGCAATTTTTTCATAGAACACAGAACATTACAGCACAGTACAGGCCCTTCGGCCCTCAATGTTGTGCCGAGCTATGTCCAATCCCAAGATCAAGCTATCCCACTCCCTATCATTCTGGTGTGTTCCATGTGCCTATCCAATAACCGCTTGAAAGTTCCTAAAGTGTCCGACTCCACTATCACAGCAGGCAGTGTATTCCACACCCCAACCACTCTCTGAGTAAAGAATCTTCCACCATGAACCTTAAAGTTATGCCCTCTAGTAACAGTTACAAGAGGGTGGTGAATGTCTGGAACAAGCTGCCAGAGATAGTTGTAGAGGCGGGTACAATTTTATGTTTTAAAAATCATTTAGACATTTACATGGGTAAGGTGGGTATAGAGGGATATGGGCCAAATGTGGGCAATTGGGATTAGTTTAGGCATTTAAAAAGGTCAGCATGAACAAGTTGGGCCGAAGGGCGTGTTTCCATGCTGTAAACCTCGACGGCTCTCCGACCTCTTTGCCTCTTTTCTGTGTCCCAGGACATTTACCTGTAGTCTGACAGATCAGTTCATCTACTCCTGGGTTACAGTCTGATGTCCCGTCACAGACCTGCTCACTCCCCAGGCAGCGATTATCCGGACACTGGAATTCTCCGGAGCCACACACACAGTTATATTCATCGCTGAAATCTCCACAGTCATCATGGCCGTCACATCGCCGTGCGTACGGAATACACTGCTCCATCCAACACTGGAACTCTGCATCTCCACATAGAGACCAACACCCTGCACAAAGATCAAACATCAGCCTTTATAAACTCATCCTGAAGCATCCTTCCACAGCATCTTCCAAACACACAGACACCATTAACTAGATCAAAGGGCAGCAGGTATCTGGGACCAGGTGGCACAGTGGTTAGCACCGTTGTCTCACAGAGCCAGGGATCCAGGTTCAATTCCAGCCTCAGGTGCCTGTCTATCTGTGCAGTGTCTGCATGTTCTCCCCATATCTGCATGGGTTTCCTCTGGGTGCTCCAGTTTCCTCCCACAGTCCAAAGATATGCAGGTTAAATCCCTCCTGGACATATCTAACAAATTGCTCTCCATCCGAGTCCCTGGCTGTAAGGAACTCCTGGTCAGTATGCAATCAGTTAAAGTCACCCATCACAACTCCCCTGCTTTTTTCACACCTTTTCAGTATACAACTACACAACTGCTCCTCTGTATCCTGTGGGCTGTTGGAAGGTCTATAGTACACTCCCAGCATTGTGGTTTCACCCTTCCCAATTATTGAGCTCCACCCATAATGCCTCACTAGAAGATCCCTCCAATGTGTCCTCCCTCAACACAGCTCAATAATACAACTCCCCACCCCGACTGTTTCCCCTTCTGTCCCGTCTAAAACAACAATATCCTGGAATGATAAGCTTCCAGTCCTGTCCCTCCTTTAACCATGTCTCCGATTGGAATAACATCATAATTCCATGCAGTAACCCAGTTCATTCCCCAAGACTAGTACGGCCACCTCCCTGGTTCGATCGACAAAGGTCAGAGAAGAATTATTGTGACATATTAACACTGGTGAGTTAGAGCTGGTTACAGTGAGTGACTGGGCTACACCCATCGTACCCGTCATCAAACCAGATGGTTCAGTTCTTATGTGTGCTGATCCAATATCCACTTCCTCTAATTGAAGATTTCAGTTTATTTATCAATATCACAAGTAGGCTTACATTAACACTGCAATGAAGTTACTGTGAAAATTCCCAAGTCACCGCACTCGGGCGCCTGTTTGGGTACGCTGAGGGAGAATTTAGTATGGCCAATACACCTAACTAGCACGTCTTTCGGACTATGGGAGGAAACCGGAGCACTCCGGTTAGGAGTCTGCACGTTCCCCTTGTGTCTGCATGGGTTTCCTCCCACAGTCCAAAGATGTGCGTGTTAGGTTGATTGGCCATGCTAAAATTGTCCTTAGTGTCCTGAGGTGCTTAGGTTAGAGGGATTAGTGGGTAAAATATGTAGGGACGTGGGATTAGGGCCTGGGTGGGATTGTCGTCGGTGCAGACTCGATGGGCCGAAGGGCCTCTTTCTGCACTGAAGGGTTCTATGGTTCACTTGGAGTAAACCCATGCAGACATGGTGAGAATGTGCAGACTCCACACAAACAGCCACCAAAGCTGGGAATTGAACCTGGGTCCCTGGCACTGAGACTGCAGTGTGAACCACTGTGCCACTGTGTTGGGTTTGCTGGGTTATCAGGTGGGCAGAAGACCTGCGAGACTGATCTTTCACCAGCAAATTTACCGGTGAATGTAGCAGCTGAATCTCACCCAGAGTTTACCATCGTTACTCATAAAGGCTTTTTTCGTTATGAAAAAATTGCCTTTTGGAATCACATCCACACCAGTCCTATTTTACTCCCCTTACCTGCTTCATCTGAGTGATCGGAGAATCCACAGTCCAGCTTTCCATCACAGACTTGTTGTGTGAGAATACATCGTCCATTCCCACAGCGGAACTCCTTATCTGTACAGGCTGGAGCCGGGCAGTCTCTCTCATCGGAGCGGTCAGTGCAATCTGGACGGCCATTGCAGCGGTCAGTCTGTGTCACACACTGACCGTTTGAACATTGGAAATGCTGTGGGTCACACGTAGGCACACAGAATTCATCGGAGCCATCCCCACAATCATCCTCATTATCACAGACCCACATCCTGGGAATACAGCGGCCACTGTGGCATGCAAACTCCGAGTCCAGGCACTGGGGCAACTGCTGACAAGGCTGACCGCTGCATATCCACTCTCCCTCCTGGCAGGTACTGTGGGTCACGGAGAAGGAAAAGAACAAGGAAAATAGTTACAGCACAGGGGACCCGTCATGTGAGTGCTGCTCCCTCTCTCTGTCTAACACTGAACATTCTCCCTAGATTGAACCTGCCTCCCCTCTACTCCCGCCCCGTCCCCAATCACCAAAAACAGAATTCCTTCCCAGGAATCTCTGCTGCTCCACACGCTCACCTTCTCAACCCGTCCACCAATGAGAACACATTCTCTTGCTCTGTTCTGCCCACACTATCCAATCTCCTTTCTCCATTCCCCAATCTGAAAGAGGGGCAGTGGAAGAGTGAAAATCACGAACCCAGTAATCCCGGGATCCAGCCCAGAATCCTGGGATGCAGGACAGTGATCCCGGGATCCAGGACGGCAATCCCGGGATCCAGGCCGGTATTCCCGGGATCCAGGCCGATAATCCCAGAATCCAGGACAATAATCCCAGTATACAGGACAATAATCCTGGATCCAGACCAGTAATCCCGGGATCCAGGAGAGTAATCCCGGGATCCAGGACAATAATCCCAGTATACAGGACAATAATCCCAGAATACAGGACAATAATCCTGGATCCAGACCAGTAATCCTGGGATCCAGGACAGTAATCCCGGGATCCAGGAGAGTAATCCCAGGATCCAGGAGAGTAATCCCGGGATCCAGGAGAGTAATCCCGGGATCCAGACCAGTAATCCAGAATCCAGGACGGCAATCCCAGAATCCAGGACAGTAATCCCGGGATCCAGGATCAAAGCCCAGCCTGGAAACACCAATTTAAACTCAGAGATCCCCCTCCCCCCAATAGTGAGCACAGAGCCCAGTTTCACCACTGGGGGCAGGTTCTGTGCTCACTATTCGGGGTGGGGCTCCGTTCACAATTGGGGCAGGACCATGTGTTCACTATGGGGGGGGGGGTGCCCTGCATTTACTACTGGAGGAGAGGCTGTGTTCCTTATTTGGGGCGGGGCTCTGTGCTCACTATTGGGAGAGGGGCTCTGTGGTCATTAATGGGGGCGGGGCTCAGTGTTCTGGGGGCGGGGCTCAGTGTTCTGGGGGCGGGACTCAGTGTTCTGGGGGCGGGGCTCAGTGTTCTGGGGGCGGGGCTCAGTGTTCTGGGGGCGGGGCTCAGTGTTCTGGGGGCGGGGCTCAGTGTTCTGGGGGCGGGGCTCAGTGTTCTGGGGGCGGGGCTCAGTGTTCTGGGGGCGGGGCTCAGTGTTCTGGGGGCGGGGCTCAGTGTTCTGGGGGCGGGGCTCAGTGTTCTGGGGGCGGGGCTCAGTGTTCTGGGGGCGGGGCTCAGTGTTCTGGGGGCGGGGCTCAGTGTTCTGGGGGCGGGGCTCAGTGTTCTGGGGGCGGGGCTCAGTGTTCTGGGGGCGGGGCTCAGTGTTCTGGGGGCGGGGCTCAGTGTTCTGGGGGCGGGGCTCAGTGTTCTGGGGGCGGGGCTCAGTGTTCTGGGGGCGGGGCTCAGTGTTCTGGGGGCGGGGCTCAGTGTTCTGGGGGCGGGGCTCAGTGTTCTGGGGGCGGGGTTTACTCACCAGTTCTGACAATCCTGAGTGATGTTGGTTCCCACGGGAAACTCGGCTTCACCCCAAGAACAGGAACATTCTGAGGGTTCAATACATCCGGAATCTGAATGGGAAGAAACATCAGAATTACACCCACATTGCAACAAAGAGGGTGGGGGGGAGTGTCCGGGGCCAATGTCCCGGGGGGGGGAGCTGTGTCCGGGGTTGGGGGGTCAGTGTCCTTGGGGGGTGGTTAGTGTCTAGTGGGTGTGTCACTGCCCTGGGGGGGTGTCAGTGTCCTGAAGCGGGGGGGTCAGTGTCCCTTGGGGGGCGGGAGGGGGGGTGTCACTGCCCTGGGGGAGGCTCACTATCCAGTCTTTCCCCTGTTGGTCGCTCTGATTCTTACCGTGACAGACAGTTCCCTCGGGGCAGAAACAGCCCTCTACACATGAGAGGGGGGGGCAGAGGGTCTTCGGACCCCCTCGGAGGTCTGAGCAGCTCTGGGGACAGGTGGAGCCACAGGCCTGGTACACCTCACCCTTGTCACACTGCATCGCTGTAAGACAGAGAGAGAGAACATCCTTATTCATTACACAACCTGGACAGGCCAACTTAACCAGTTCCCCATGTTCCTCCTTCACACCAAGACTGGGTTCCTCCAGATGCTTCACAGAATTAAACCTCATCAAAAATCAGGAAAGTCTCAGAGTCAGACTGAAAACCAATCTGTTTCTGTTCGGAGAAAGAGGCAAATTTTCACACCAGATCTCCTGACACTTTCTCACAGATCCTACAGTGCAGAAGGAGGCCATTTGGCCCATTGAGTCTGCACTGACTACAATCCCACCCAGGCCCTGTCCCCGTAATCTCATGTACTTACCCTGAATATCCAGGGGTATCAGACATTGCGGAAGGATAGACAGGAAGGAAATGGAGGCACGGTGGCTCTGTTAATTAAGGATAACATCAGGGCGATGGTGAGAGACAATATCGGCTCTAAGGAGCAAAATGTGGAATCAATGTGGGTGGAGATAAGGAATAGTGAGGGGAGAAAGTCACTGGTGGGCGTAGTCTATAGGCCCCCAAATAATAACTTAGAGGTGGGGCAGGCTAAAAACAGGGGTAAGTTTTTCACTCAGAGGGTGGTGAGTGAGTGGAATCGGCTGCCGTCGGTGGTGGTAGAGGCGAACTCGCTGGGGTCTTTTAAAAGACTTCTGGATGAGTATATGGGATCTAATGGAATTGGGAGTTACAGATAGTTCTGTGGCTTAGTAGGTATAGATGTGATCGGCACAACTTGTGGGTCGAAGGGCCTGTTTGTGCTGTAGTGTTCTATGTTCTATGAATAACACGTGCGTGTAAAAACAGAACGGCAATAATTATGGGGGATTTTAACCTGCATATTGATTGGTCAACGCAAGTCGGACGCAATGGACTTGAGGAAGAGTTCTTAGAATGCTGTCGAGATAGTTTCCTCGAACAGTATGTTATAGAACCTATGAGGGAGTGAGTTGTCTTGGATCTGGTCCTGTGTAATGAGACAGGTAAAATTAATGATCTCCTTGTGAGGGATCCTCTTGGATTGAGTGATCACAATATAGTTGAATTTCTAATACAGATGGAGGATGAGAAAGTAGAGTCCCAAACCAGTGTCCACTGCTTGAACAAGGGGGAGTACAATAGGATGAGGGCAGAGTTGGCTAATGTAGAGTGGGAATGCAGACTAATTGGTGGGACAGTTGAGGAACAGTGGAGGATTTTTAAGGAGATTTTTCTCAGTACTCAGCACTCACTGTACTCAGCACTCACTGTACTCAGCACTCACCGTACTCAGCACTCACCGTACTCAGCACTCACTGTTCCTTGGGAGCACAGCAGAGAGGCAGCGATTGGTGGGAGGAGAGCTTGAGGGTAAGCTAGAGTGATTTTTTAAACTAGTTTTTCTAGTTTTTTCTTTAAATTTTAAACCGGAAACCGGAAGGAGTTTGCAAAGAGGCCTGGGTAGTTTTTTTCCCCCTTACCATAAATTGGAATGGCGAGGAATCCCGATACTCTACACGGGTAGAGTATCCCACCCTCCCCCCTCCTCTAACCTAAAAAGAGAGAGAGAGAGGCTCAGAGCGAGAGCAGGAAAGTTTGTTTTTGTATGAGCTGGAAGGGCTTTGACTCACAGGGCCTAAGCGAAAAGGGTGAGGCAAGGTAAGTTTATAAATTTTTATTACTTTTTTCTCTGTATTTCTAAAAAGGGCAAGTATGAGTGTGAGGCCAGTCTGTTGTTCCCAGTGTCGAATGTGGGAGGTCCTGGAGGCTCCTGGTCTCCCAGACATCCATATCTGTGCTTGGTGTGTGGAGTTGCAGTCCCTAAGGGACCAGGTTAAGGAGCTGGAACTGCAGCTCGAGGACCTTTGTCTCATTAGAGAGAATGAGGAGGTAATTGACCAGGTGTGATCTGTTCTAGGACCCTTGCTGCTTGTCATTTTCATAAATGACCTGGATAAGGAAGTGGAGGGATGGGTTAGTAAGTTCCCTGACGATACAAAGGTTGGTGGTGTTGTGGATAGTCTAGAGGGATGTCAGAAGTTGCAGCGTGACATAGATAGGATGCAAGACTGGGCGGAGAACTGGCAGATGGATTTCAACGCGGATAAATGTGTGGTGGTCCATTTTGGCAGGACCAACGGGATGAAGGAGTACAATATCAAGGGTGGGAGTCTTAGCTGTATTGAAGAGCAGAAGGATCTTGGGGTCCTGGTCCATAGGACTCTTAAATCGGCCTCGCAGGTGGAGGATGTGGTCAAGAAGGCGTATGGTGTACTGGCTTTCATTAATCAAGGGATTGAGTTTAGGAGTCGGGAGGTAATGCTGCAACTTTATAAGACCCTTGTCAGACCCCACTTGGAGTACTGTGCGCAGTTCCGGTCACCTCACTACAGGAAGGATGTGGAAGCTATTGAGAGGGTGCAGAGGAGATTTACAAGGATGTTGCCTGGATTGGGAGGCATGCCTTATAAAGATAGGTTGAGGGAGCTAGGTCTCTTCTCCCTGAAGAGACAAAGGTTGAGAGGCGACCTGATAGAGGTTTATAAGATGTTGAGAGGTATTGATAGGGTGGATTCTCGGAGGCTATTTCCCAGGGCTGAAATGGTCACTACGAGAGGACACAGGTTTAAGGTGCTGGGAAGCAAGTACAGAGGAGATGTTAGGGGTAAGTTTTTCACTCAGAGGGTGGTGAGTGAGTGGAATTGGCTGCCGTCGGTGGTGGTAGAGGCGAACTTGCTGGGGTCTTTTAAAAGACTTCTGGATGAGTATATGGGATTTAATGGGATTGTGAGTTACAGATAGTTCTACGGCCTGGTAGGTATGGATATGATCGGCGCAACTTGTGGGCCGAAGGGCCTGTTTGTGCTGTAATGTTCTATGTTCTAAGTCCCCAGGGGCAGATAGGGTCTATCCGAGAATACTGAGAGAGGCGAGGAAAGAAATTGCTGAGGCCTTGGTGAAAACCTTTGTATCCTCTTTAACCACAGGCAAGGTACCTGAGAATGGAGAGTAGCTAACATTGTTCCTCTGTTTAAGAAGGGCAGAAGAGACAATCTGGGAAATTACAGGACAGTGAGCCTTACATCAGTAGTGGGGAAATTATTGGAGAAAATTCTTAGGGACAGGATGTACTCACATCTGGAAGAGAATAGGCTTATTAGCAATAGGCAGCATGATTTTGTGAAGGGGAGGTCGTGTCTCACAAACCCGATTGAATTCTTTGAGGAAGTGACAAGAAAATTTAACAAGAGCAGGGCAGTGGGTGTTGTATACATGGACTTCAGTAAAACCTTCTATAAGATTACTCATGGCAGACTGATACAAAAGGTGAAGTCATGTGGATCTGAGGTGAGCCAGTAAGATGGATAGAATACTGGCTTGGACATCGAAAGCAGAGAGTAGCAGTGGAAGGGTATTTCTGTAACAGGAGGCGTTCCACAAGGATCAATTCTGAGGCCTCTGTTATTTGTAACATTGATAAATGATTTGAAGGAAAATGAAGGTGATCTGATTCGTAAATTTGCGGATAATACAAAAATTGTGGGAGTAGGGGGTAGTGAGGAGGATTGTCAGAGAATACAGCAGGATATAAATCAGCTGGAGACCTGGGCCAAAAGATAGCAGATGGAATTTAACCCGTACAAATGTGAGGTGATGTGATTTGGAAAGTCTCCTGCAGAAGGAAAGTAAACACTAAATGGCAGAGCCCTTAGAAATATTAGCATACTGTGGGATCCCAGCATTATCCCTGAAGGTGGCAACTCGGGTGGACTCGGTGGTCAAGGAGGCATGTAGAATTTTGGCTTTAGTCGGGGCATTGAGAATAGGAATTGGAAAATCGCGTTACAGCTGAATAAGGCGTGTACAATTCTGGTCGTCACAGTACCGGAAGGATGTTGATGCATTGGAAAGGGTGTCGAACAGATTTCCCAGGATGTTGCCTGCTTTGGAGGACATGGACAATGAGGAAAGGTTGAACAAATTTGGATTGTTTTCATTGGCGCGTCGGAGGATGAGGGGGACCTGATAGAGGTTTACAAGATTATGACAGGCTTGAATAGAGTGGATAGTCAGAGTCTTTTCCCCAGGGTCGAAGGGTCAATTACTTGGAAGGATAGGTTGAAAGTGAGAGGGTCAAAGTTTGAAAGAGATGTAAGGGGCAAGTTTTTCACACAGAGGGTGGGGAATGTCTGGAACATGCTGCCGGAGGAGGTGGTGGAAGCAGATTCTATAACAATGTTCAAGAGGCATCTGGATAGATACATGAATAGGCAGGAAATAGAGAGATAGGGACCACATAGAGGCAAGAAAATATTAGATTAGAGAGGCACCTGCGTCAGCACAGATTTGTAGGCTGAAGGGCCTGTTCCTGTGCTGTACCGTTCTTTGGAATCTGGGATTGGTTTGATATTTTGAGTCCGTGATCAATAAAGAACAAAGAAAATTACAGCACAGGAACAGGCCCTTCGGCCCCTCCAAGCCTACACTGACCATGCTGCCCAACTGAACTAAAACCCCTTACCCTTCCGGGGACCATATCCCTCTATTCCCATCCTACTTATGTACTTGTCAAGACGCCCCTTAAAACTCACTATCGTATCAGCTTCAACCACCTCCCCCGGCAACGAGTTCCAGGCACCCACCACCCTCTGTGTAAAAAATCTGCCTCGCACATCTCCTTTAAACCTTGCCCCTCGCACCTTAAACCTGTGCCCCCCAGTAATTGACTCTTCCACCCTGGGGGAAAAAGCTTCTGACTATCCACTCTGTCCATGCCTCTCATAATCTTATAGACTTCTATCAGGTCTCCCCTCAACCTCCGTCGCTCCAGTGAGAACAAACTAAGTTTGTCCAACCTCTCCTCATAGCTCATACCCTCCATACCAGGGCAACATCCTGGTAAATCTTTTCTGTACCCTCTCCAAAGCCTCCACATCCTTCTGGTAGTGTGGTGACCAGAATTGAACACTACATTCCAAGTGCAGCCTAACTAAGGTTCGAAAAAGCTGCAACATGACTTGCCAATTTTTAAACTCAGTGCCCCGGTCGATGAAGGTAAGCATGCCATATGCCTTCTTGATTCCCTTCTCCACCTGCGTTGCCTCTTTCAGTGACCTGTGTACCTGTACACCCAGATCCCTCTGCCTATCAATACTCTCATATAGGAAGGATATGGAAGCATTGGAAAGGGTGCAGGGGAGGTTTACCAGGATGTTGCCTGGTATGGTGAGAAGGTCTTATGAGGAAAGGCTGAGGGACTTGAGGCTGTTTTCATTAGAGAGAAGAAGGTTTAGAGGTGATTTCATAGAGGCATATAGAGGATTAGATAGTGAGAGCCTTTTTCCTCTGATGGAGATGGCGAACACAACATAGCTTTAAATTAAGGGGTGGTAATTATAGGATGGATGTCAGAGGTAGGTTCTTTACTCAGAGGGTAGTAAGGGCGTGGAATGTCCTGCCTGGAGCAGTTGTGGACTTGCCAACTTTAAGGGCGTTCAAATGGTCATTGGATAAACATATGGATGATATTGGAATAGTGTAGGTTAGATGGGCTTTAGGTTGGTTTCACAGATCGGCACAACATCGAGGGCCGAAGGGCCTGTACTGCGCTTAATGTTCTATGTTTTGTGTTCTCAAGGGTTCTGCCATTTACTGTATATTTCCTATCTGTATTAGACCTTCCAAAATGCATTACCTCACAGTTATCCAGATTAAACTCCATCTGCCATCTCTCTGCCCAAGTCTCCAACTGATAGAACATAGAACATAGAACATTACAGCGCAGAACAGGCCCTTCGGCCCACGATGTTGCGCCGACCAGTTACAAAACAATGACCCACTAACCTAAACCAATCCCTTTTCGTCCATAAACTGTATCCTCTGATGGTCCTCATCACTATCCACAAATCCACCAATCTTTGTGTCCTCTGTAAACTTACTAATCAAACCAGTTACACTTTCCTCCAAATCATTTATATATATTACAAACAAAGGTCCCAGCACTGATCCCTGAGGAATGCCACTTGTCACAGCCCTCCATTCAGAAACACACCCTTCCACTGCTACCCTCTGTCTTCTTTCACTGAGCCAGTTTTGTATCCACCTTGCCAGCTCACCTCTGATCCCACTGCGACTTCACCTTCTGCATCAGTCTACCATGAGGGACCCTGTCAAAGGCCTTACTGAAGTCCATGTAGACAACATCCACTGCCCTACCCTCATCAACCATCTTCATCACTTCCTCAAAAAATTCGATCAAGTTCGTGAGACACGACCTCCCCTTCACAAAACCATGTTGCCTCTCATTAATACGTCCACTTATTATAAGAGGAGGGAACCAAGAGAAATGGAGCAGAACTGGACAAATATTGAAACCAGCCATGATCAAACAGAGTCGAAGGAGCGCGCCAGCTTCCTCCTGTTCCCATTTTCCCAGCTCCCTCCCATCAATTGAACGATATGAGAACGATTTGTGGGACTTACGGCACAGATCCTGAGAACGCCAGCGAATGTAAACTCCCCTCTTGTTGCACTCTTCAGTGTAGGTAGCGATGGCCGTGCACAAACACTCACAATCCCCGCCAGTGTCACACCTACACACCCAGATATGGACAGTGAGATCACAGCAAACTGTACTAAAGCCCGAAAATCAGGCGCCAACATCACAGTGCAGCTCCGATTACTCAGATCCCACAGTCCAGGTGTCTTGGCTCCCCGAGTCCCAGAATCCCAGCTCCCAGCATCCCGGCTCCCAGAGTCCAGGCTTCCCGCCTCCCGACTCCCAGCGTCCTGGCTCCCACAGTCCAGGCTTCCCGCCTCCCGGCTCCCAGTGTCCCGGCTCCTGACTTCCCCGCTCCCAGAATCCCGGCTCCCAGTGTCCCCTCTCCCAGAACCCCGGCTCCCAGTGTCCCCTCTCCCAGAACCCCGGCTCCCAGTGTCCCCTCTCCCAGAACCCCGGCTCCCAGAGTCCTGGCTCCCAGAATCCCAGGCATGGCAGATTCCAGGGACCCTGTTGTCTGAAAGTTGACTCACCCACAAGCATCAAAGACACACCACTCATAGAAGGGTTGGAACGGCACCTCAGGGTGACAGGGTTGGAAGAGAGTTTGACTGATGGTGCTGCAGCGTTTTCGAGCCCACGTCACTCGCTGGGGATTCTCCTGGGGGGGGGGGGGGACAGAATATTGGTGACAATCACTCTGGAATTGACAAGGTGACAGGAGCACAATCCACCGTAATGTCTCAGTGTGTCCCCACGCCACAGGCTTCCATACACATACACACACACATACAGCACGCACGCACACACACACGCACGCACACACACACATACGCACACACATGCATGCGCACACACGCATGCACACACACACACAATGTCTCAGTGTGTCCCCACGCCACAGGCTTCCATACACATACACACACACATACAGCACGCACGCACACACACACGCACGCACACACATACGCACACACATGCATGCGCACACACGCATGCACACACACACACAATGTCTCAGTGTGTCCCCACGCCACAGGCTTCCACACAAACACACACACACAGCACACACGCGCACATAGACACACGCACGCACACACACACATACGCACACACATGCATGCGCACACACGCACGCACACACACACACAATGTCTCAGTGTGTCCCCACGCCACAGGCTTCCACACACACACACGCACGCACACGCACGTGGCCAGCACTCACCGAGCATGGATGTGGAGCGTCCTCGTTGTAGACTTCGGGACAACTCTGACTGACTCTCCAAGAATTCCCAAAACGATCTGATGTCGCTTCCACTATCCCCTGGCGGGTGGTGAAGTCATTCTCTGTGTCCCCATCAAAATTACCACACAACCCACGGACTCGGCCCTGGTACTGAGCCTCCAGCTGTACGTACACACGTGTTCCTTCAGCAAGGACAGAACTCACTGAGACACATTCTCCAGAAACTAACTCAACCTTTCTTCAGTTCAGAAACTATTACCCAATCAAATTCAATGTGAAAAACAAACAGTGTCAGAGAAATCTGATCCGAGATTTTACAGGATGCAAAAGGCAGAGTGGATGAAGGGGAACCGATAGATGTGCTGGACTCAGATTTCCAGAAGGCATTTGATAAGGTGCCACATCAAATTTTAGAGTACAGAAGGAGGCCATTCAGCCCATCATGTCTGCACCAGCTCCTGAGCCACCCAGCTAATCCCATTCACCAGCCCTGTCTTCACAACTCTCCAAATTCATCACTTTCTGAAACTTTCAATGGAATCTGAAATTTCCGATGGAATCTTCCTCCAGTTCTTTCCCAGGCAGCGCATTCCGAATCCCAGCGATACTGAATTTCACTGGGATTCCAATTTATATTTGTTAAACTGAGGGGGATTTTGATGGAATCTCTGCAAGTTCTTCCAATCAGACTCAAATTATCCAGACATTTTTTTTCCGGTGAAATAGCTCCAGCACTTACCTCCATCCCAGAGGAGTGACAATCCCAAGTTGGTGATGACAGAAACAAAGAGGCCTGCTCGATGCAGAGAGAGTCCATTCCCCCGGTAAACTTTGGGAAGTTTCACTCCAACACCATTGATCATGACATCTTTCCCTGCGGAGAATCCAGGCACGGAATTATAACACAGAGTGATAGACAGCACATTCCCTGCTCAGTTCCATCCTTTTGCTCTTGTTTCTCACACTCCATTCTTCCCGCAAAAAATTCACACTTCTGGTCATTTAATTTCTGCATCTTCTCATGTCCACTGTCCCTTCTTGAAATCTGCTAATTTCCTCACTATTTCAAATCATCTGTCAGTTTGGAAGCCCCACCAACGCCTCGACTTTCTCAGAAGATTAAAGAAATTTGGCATGTCCGCTACAACTCTCACCAACTTTTACAGATGTACCATAGAAAGCATTCTTTCTGGTTGTATCACAGCTTGGTATGGGCTCCTGCTCTGCCCAAGACTGCAAGGAACTACAAAAGGATCATGAATGTAGCCCAATCCATCACACAAACCAGCCTCCCATCCATTGACTCTGCCTACACTTCCCGCTGCCTCAGGAAAAGCAGCCAGCATAATTAAGGACCCCACGCACCCCGGACATTCTCTCTCCCATCTTCTTCCTTCGGGAAAAAGATATACTGTTAGGGGTGGGAACCTATGTAAAGATTCTGAGAAGGACGGAACAAGAACAAAATGTGGGGAGAAGGTTCCAGCTACATCAAAAATCAGGAAAAAAATTAAAAGGAAGGGGAACTCAGGAGACAGGGAAGTTGAGGTGCAGATAGGGAAACAGATCCTAAAGAGATGTAGTAACAACAGAGTTGTTGTGATGGGAGACTTTAATTTCCCAAACATCGACTGGAATATCCCTAGGGTAAGGGGTTTGGACAACTCGAATCCTAAACTCAATCCCTCGATTGATGAAGGCCAGTACACCATATGCCTTCTTAACCACAGCTTCAACCTGCGCAGCTGCTTTGAGCGTCCTATGAACTCGGATCCCAAGATCCTTCTGATCTTCCACACTGCCAAGAGTCCCACCATTAATATTATATTCTGCCTATTTGACCTGCCATAAAGACACTTTATCTGCACTTTCTGGATTGAGTTTGACTCTGATAATCTCTCCACGGTAAAGTCTATCCCAGATTTCCTGCTGACAGCAGGATTCTCGACATTCCTAATGGAATCATCCATTTCTCCAATTTCACAACAGCACACAGCTCCATCTTACCCCTCAGGAGGTGGAGAATTGTGTTGCCAAGAGTCAGAATGATGGATTTGGTACAAGTGACTCTGCTGGTGCCACAGGGTACATTCTCTGCGGTGATGGTGAAGAGCCCGCTCTGTTCCTGAACCAACACGTACTCGCAGTCACCAAGGAAGCTGAACATGCGCCCATCGAATGTCATGTAGTGAGGGTCCCCTGTGGCGAGGCAGGTTCCAGTGCAGGCCCTGTTACTGCAGTGCCATTTCCGATCCCTACACACACTGACAGGGCAGAGAAACAGCATCAAGTACAGCAACAGCATCAAGTACAGCAACAACATGGCGTGGCCACAGACTGCAGCAACTAACTACACAAACAATCACTGCAACAAACGACAGTCAGAAAGAAGAAGGTTATCTGGGGGAAGAATGTTTGAGATATTTCGTACAAGGGAGCGAGGAAGTAGATTTAAAAGCAGGGTCTCAAAGGATCTCAGGATTACTATAAAAACCACATGCCAGTCAGAGTCGAATTTTTTGAAATTATTCATTTTTGGGACAAGGGTGTCACTGGCTGGGCCATCATTTACTGATGATGTGGAGATGCCGGTGTTGGAATGGGATAAACACAGTAAGAAGTCTCACAACACCAGGTTATAGTCCAACAGGTTTATTTGGTAGCAAAAGTCACTAGCTTTCAGAGTCTCACTCCTTCGTCAGATGAGTGGGAATTCTGTTCACAAACAGGGTATATAAAGACACAAACTCAATTCACAAAATAATGGTTGGAATGTGAGTCTTTACAGGTAATCAAGTCTTAAAGGTACAGACAATATGAGGGGAGAGAGGGTTAAGCACAGGTTAAAGAGATGTGTATTGTCTCCAGAGAGGACAATTAGTGAGATTTTGCAAGCCCAGGCAAGTCGTGAGGGTCACAGATAGTGTTGAGGCCGTCCTCACGTGTGCAGAACTTGGCTATCAGTCTCTGCTCAGCGACTCTCCGCTGTAGTGTGTTGAGAAGGCCGCCTTGGAGAACGCTTACCAGAAGGTCAGAGGCCGAATGCCCGTGACCGCTGAAGTGTTCCCCAGCAGAAAGAGAACACTCTTGCATGATGATTGTCGAACGATGTTCGTTCATCTGTTATCGTAGCATCTGCATGGTCTCCCCAATGTACCATGCCTCGGGACATCCTTTCCTGCAGCGTATCAGGTAGACAACATTGGCCGAGTTGCAAGAGTGTGTCCCATGTACCTGGTGGATGGTGTTCGCACATGAGGTGATGGCACCCATGTTGATGATCCGGCATGCCTTGCAGAGGTTGCTGTGGCAGGGTTGTGTGGTGTCGTGGTCACGGTTCTCCTGAAGGCTGGGTAGTTTACTGCGAACAATGGTCTGTTTGAGGTTGTGCGGTTGTTTGAAGACAAGAAGTGGGGGTGTGGGGATATATATTGCCTGTACCTTTAAGACTTGATTACCTGTAAAGACTCGCATTCCAATCATTATTTTGTAAATTGAGTTTGTGTCTTTATATACCCTGTTTGTGAACAGAACTCCCACTCACATGGCGAAGGGACAGCGCTCTGAAAGCTAGTGGCTTTTGCTACCAAATGAACTTGTTGGGCTTTAACCTGGTGTTGTGAGAGCAGCATTTATTACCCATCCCTAGTTGCCCTTGGAGGGCAGTTGAGAGTCAACGCAGACAGTAATAATGGCAGGATGTATTCGATGTGTACGTGGTTGGAGAAATGGTGTTGGAGGGAGGATTCAGATTCATAGAATCATGTAGTGCAGAAGAGACCATTCGGCCCATCAAGTCCACACCAGCACATTACAGACAGCTGAAATCCCACCTAATCCTATTTAACCAGCAGTTGGCCCATAGCCCTGAATGTTAATTCTTTGAGAAAGTGACCAAAGAGGTGGATGAGGGTAAAGCAGTTGACGTGGTGTATATGGATTTCAGTAAAGCGTTTGATAAGGTTCCCCATGGTAGGCTATTGCAGAAAATATGGAGGCATGGGATTGAGGGTGATTTAGCAGTTTGGATCAGGAATTGGCTAGCTGATAGAAGACAGAGGGTGGTGGTTGATGGGAAATATTCAACCTGGAGTTCAGTTACTAGTGGTGTACCTCAAGGATCTGTTTTGGGGCCACTGCTGTTTGTCATTTTTAAAAATAGAAACATAGAAAAACTACAAATAAACTGGAAGGAGGCGTTCTTAGGGAAAAGTACCGAAGGAAGGTGGCAGATGATTCAGGGGGCGGTGGGGTCTTGAGTAGCAGGGGTGAAAGTGAGGGGGGCACAGATGGGGACTGCAATGCACGGCATCGTGGGGGTGAAGTGGAGCAGGGTTTGAAATGTATATACTTTAATGCGAGGAGTATTCGCAATAAAGTGGATGAACTTGCAGCGTGGATCAGTACCTGGGACTTTGATGTTGTGGCCATTTCAGAGACATGGATAGAGCAGGGTCAGGAATGGTTGTTGCAGGTTCCGGGGTTCAAATGCTTCAGTAGGAGTAGAGAAGGAGGTAGAAGGGGGGGAGGGGTAGCATTATTAGTCAAGGATTGTATCACGGTGTCAGAGAGGAAGTTTGATGAGGACTTGTCTGTTGAGGTAGTATGGGCTGAGGTTAGAAATAGGAAAGGAGAGGTCACCCTGTTGGGAGTCTTTTATTGACCTCCTAAAAGTTCTAGAGAGGTTGAGGAAAGGATTGCGGAGACGATCCTGGATAGGAGTGAAAGTAATAGGGTAATTGTTATGGGGGACTTTAACTTTACTAATATTGATTGGAATAGCTATAGCTCTAACACCTTAGAGGGGTCAGTTTTTGTACAAAGCGTGCAGGAGGGTTTCTTGACTCAGTATGTTGACAGGCCAACTAGAGGTGAGGCTATATTGGATTTGGTGCTGGGAAATGAGCCAGACCAGGTGCTAGACTTGGAAGTTGGGGTGCATTTTGGTGATAATGACCACAATTCGGTTACGTTCACGTTAGTGATGGAAAGGGATAGGCAGGAACCTCGGGTCAGTAGTTTTAGCTGGGGGAAGGGTAATTATGAGGCTATTAGGAGAGAATTAGGAAGCATAGGTTGGACTAGGAGACTACAGGGTCTCGGAACGTCCGAAATGTGGAGTTTTTTCAAGGAGCAGCTACTGCGAGTCCTTGATATGTATGTCCCTGTCAGGCAAGGAGGTATTGGTCGAGCTAGGGAACCATGGTGCACTAGGAAAGTTGATTCGCTGGTTAAAAAGAAAAAGGAAGCTTATGTCCGGATGAGACTTGAGGGCTCAGATAGTGCACTAGAGAGCTTTAGATTGGCTAGGAGGGAGTTAAAGAGAGAGTTAAGAAGGGCTAAAAGAGGACATGAGAAGACTTTGGCTGATAGGATTAAGGAGAATCCTAAGGCGTTCTATAGATATGTTAAGAACAAAAGGTTGGTTAGGGCCAGTTAGAGACAGCAGTGGGAATTTATGTGTGGAACCGGAAGAGATTGGAGAGGCATTGAACCAATATTTCTCTTCGGTGTTCACGCAGGGGGACATAAATGTAGCTGTGGAGAACACTGGGTTACAGGGTTGTAAACTGGATAGTATTGCAGTTGACAAGGAAGATGTGCTAGTTATTCTTGAGGGTTTGAAAATAGATAAGTCCCCTGGGCCGGACGGGATTTACCCTAGGATTCTCTGGGAGGCAAGGGAGGAGATTGCAGAGCCTCTGGCTCTGATCTTCAGGTCGTCGTTGGTCACCGGTATAGTGCCAGAAGATTGGAGGTTAGCGAATGTTGTCCCATTGTTTAAGAAGGGGAACAGAGACTTCCCCGGGAATTATAGACCGGTGAGTCTTACTTCTGTTGTGGGTAAGGTTTTAGAAAAAATTATTAGGGATAGGATTTATAGTTATTTGGAGAGTAATGAAATGATTAGAGATAGTCAGCATGGTTTTGTGGAGGGTACGTCGTGCCTTACTAACCTTATTGAGTTTTTTGAGAAAGGGACCAAAGAGGTGGATGGGGGTAAGGCAGTTGACGTGGTGTATTTGGACTTTAGTAAGGCGTTTGATAAGGTTCACCATGGAAGCCTTCTGCAGAAATTGCAGATGTATGGGATTGAGGGTGATTTAGGAAATTGGATTAGGAATTGGCTGGCGGATAGGAGACAGAGGGTAGTGGTTGATGGTAAGTATTCGACATGGAGTTCAGTTACGAGTGGTGTGCCTCAGGGATCTGTTTTGGGGCCACTGCTGTTTGTAATTTTTATAAATGATCTGGATGAGGGTATAGCTGGGTGGATCAGTAAATTTGCTGATGACACCAAAGTCGGAGGTGTGGTAGATAGTGAGGAAGGGTGTCTTAGTCTACAGGGAGACTTGGTCAAGTTGCAGAGCTGGGCCGAGAGGTGGAGGATGGAGTTTAATGCGGACAAGTGTGAGGTAATTCACTTTGGCAGGAATAATGGATGTGTAGAGTATAGGGCTAACGGTAGGACTCTGAATAGTGTGGATGAACAGAGGGATCTAGGTGTTTGTGTACATAGATCCCTGAAAGTTGGGAATCAAGTAGATAGGGTTGTTAGGAAGGCATACAGTGTCTTGGCGTTTATTGGTAGGGGGATTGAATTTAAGAGCAGCAGCGTCATGTTGTAACTATACAAAACTCTGGTGCGTCCGCACTTGGAGTATTGTGTGCAGTTCTGGTCCCCACATTATAGGAAGGATGTGGAGGCTTTGGAGAGGGTGCAGAGGAGGTTTACCAGGATGTTGCCTGGTATGGAGGGGAGGTCCTATGAGGAGAGACTGAGGGATTTGAGGTTGTTCTCATTAGAAGGCGGCTGCGAGGGGACCTTATTGAAACATATAAGGTGATTAGAGGTTTAGATAGGGTGGACAGTGATAGCCTTTTTCCTCGGATGGAGAAAGCTAGCACGAGGGGGCATAGCTTTAATTAAGGGGTGGCAGTTATAGGACGGATGTCAGGGGTAGGTTCTTTACCCAGAGGGTGGTGAGGGATTGGAATGCCCTGCCTGCTGCAGTTGTGGATGCGCCTAGTTTGGGGGCGTTTAAGAGATCCGTGGATAGGTTTATGGATGGAAAGGGATTGGTTTAGGTTAGTGGGTCATTGTTTTTTAACTGGTCGGCGCAACATCGTGGGCCGAAGGGCCTGTTCTGCGCTGTAATGTTCTATGTTCTATGTTCAAGGAATGTTTGTCTGGAGCTCTGCATGACAACGTTCCGATGAGACAAGGGGGTTTTGGTAGGTCACGGGAACCGTGGTGCACGAAAGCTGTGGTGAACCTAGTAAGGAGGAAAAGAAAGGTGTACAAAAGACTCAGGGAACTAGGAGATGTTAAGGATCTTGAGGAGTATAAGGATTGTAGAAAGGAGCTTAAAAGGGAAATTAGGAGAGCCAGAAGGGGTCATGAGAAGGCCTTGGCGGGTAAGATTAAGGAGAATCCCAAGGCCTTCTATAAATATGTGAAAAGTAAAAGGATGAGAAGAGAAGGGATAGGACCTATAAAAGGTGAAGAGGGAAAGGTCTGTGTGGAACCAGAGGAAATGGCAGAGGTGCTTAATGAGTACTTTGCCTCAGTATTCACAGTGGAAACTGATCTGGGAGATTTTGCTACGGTTTTGCAGCAGATGGAAAAGATTAAGTATGTGGATATTAAGGAGAAGGATGTGTTAGAACTTTTGAATTCTATCAAGATAGATAAGTCACCGGGACTAGATGGGATGTACCCCAGGATACTGTGGGAGGTGAGGGAAGAGATTGCAGAGCCCCCGGCGATGATCTTTGCGTCGTCAATGGAGACGGGAGAGGTTCCGGAGGATTGCCGATGTAGTTCCTATTTTCAAGAAAGGGAACAGAGATAGCCCGGGAAATTACCGACTAGTGAGTCTGACCTCAGTGGTTGGTAAGCTGATGGAGAGGCTTCTGAGGGACAAGATTTATGAGCATTTGGAGAGGTTTAGCATGATCAGAAACAGTCAGCATGGTTTTGTCAAGGGCAGGTCGTGCCTTACGAGCCTGGTTGAGTTCTTCGAAAATGTGACTGAACACATTGACGAAGGAAGTGCAGTGGACGTGGTGTACATGGACTTCAGCAAGGCGTTTGATAAGGTCCCCCATGCAAGACTTCTTGCGAAGGTGAGAGGGCATGGGATCCAAGGGCCTTTGGCCTTGTGGATCCAGAACTGGCTTGCCTGCAGAAGGCAGAGAGTGGTTGTGGATGGGTCTTTTTCTGCATGGAGGTCAGTCACCAGTGGAGTGCCCCAGGGATCTGTTCTAGGACCCTTGCTGTTTGTCATTTTCATAAATGACCTAGATGAGGAAGTGGAGGGATGGGTTAGTAAGTTCACTGATGACACAAAGGTCGGTGGTGTTGTGGATGGTCTGGAAGGATGTCAAAAGTTGCAGCAGGACATAAAGAGGATGCAGGACTGGGCGGAGAAGTGGCAGATGGACTTCAACACAGATAAATGTGTAGTCGTCTATTTTGGCAGAACCAGTGGGATGAACGAGTACACTATCAAGGGCAGGAGTCTTAGTAGTGTTGAAGAGCAGAAGGATCTTAGGGTCCGGGTCAACAGGACTCTTAAATCGGCCTCGCAGGTGGAGGATGTGGTCAAGAAGGCGTATGGTGTACTGGCCTTCATTAATCGAGGGATTGAGTTTAGGAATCGGGAGTTAATGCTGCAACTTTATAAGACCCTTGTCAGGCCTCATTTGGAGTACTGTGCGCAGTTCTGGTCGCCTCACTATAGGAAGGACGTAGAAGCTATTGAAAGGGTACGGAGGAGATTTACAAGGATGTTGCCTGGACTGGGAGGCATGCCTTATGAAATTAGGTTGAGGGAGCTGGGGCTCTTTTCCCTGGAGAGACGAAGGTTGAGAGGCGACCTGATAGAAGTTTATAAAATGTTGAGTGGAATAGATAGGGTGGACTCTCAGAGGCTATTTCCCCGGGTTGAAATGGTCGCTACAAGAGGACACAGATTTAAGGTGCGGGGAGGCAAGTACAGAAGTGATGTTAGGGGTAAGTTTTTCACTCAGAGGGTGGTGAGTGAATGGAATCGGCTGCCGTCGGTGGTGGTGGAGGCGAACTCGCTGGGGTCTTTTAAAAGACTTCTGGATGAGTATATGGGGTTTAATGGGATTGGGGGTTATAGATAGGTCTACAGATTGGTAGGTGTTGATGTGATCGGCGCAACTCGTGGGCCGAAGGGCCTGTTTGTGCTGTAGTGTTCTATGTTCTATGTGCTACAGCACAAACAGGCCCTTCGGCCCACAAGTTGCACTGATCATATCCCTATCTACTAGGCTTACCTATAACCCTCTATCTTATTAAGTTCCATGTACTTATCCAAAAGTCTCTTAAAAGACCCTATCGAATCTGCCTCCACCACTGACGGCAGCCGATTCCACGCACCCACCACCCTCTGAGTGAAAAACTTACCCCTAACATCTCCTCTGGACCGGCTCCCCAGCACCTTAAACCTGTGCGATTAAGGGCATTTAAATGATCAGAGGATAAACATATGGATGATATTACATCAAACATAGAACATTACAGCACAGTACAGGCCCTTCGGCCCTCAGTGTTGTACCGAGCTATGTCCAAACCCAAGATCAAGCTATCCCACTCCCTATCATTCTGGTGTTCTCCATGTGCCTATCCAATAGCCACTTGAAAGTTCCTAAAGTGACCGACTCCACTATCACAGCAGGCAGTGCATTCCACACCCCAACTACTCTCTGAGTAAAGAATCTACCTCGGACATCCCTCCTATATCTCCCACCATGAACCTTATAGTTACGCCCCCTAGTAACAGCTATATCCACCCGAGGAAATAGTCTCTGAACATCCACTCTATCAATCCCCCTCATCATCTTATAAACCTCTATTAAGTCGCCTCTCATCCTCCTCCACTCTAAAGAGAAAAGCCCCAGCTCCCTCAACCTTTCCTCATAAGACCTACCCTCCAAACCAGGCAGCATCCTGGTAAATCTCCTCTGCACTCTCTCCAATGCTTCCACATCCTTCTTATAGTGAGGTGACCAGAACTGCACACAATATTCCAAATGTGGTCTCACCAAGGTCCGGTATAGTTGCAGTATAACCCCACGGCTCTTAAACTCAAACCCCCCTGTTAATAAACGCTAACACACTATAAGCCTTCTTCACGGCTCTACCCACTTGAGTAGCAACCTTCAGAGATCTGTGGATACGAACCCCAAGATCTCTCTGTTCCTCCACATTCCTCAGAACCCTGCCGTTGACCCTGGAATCCGCATTCAAGTTTGTCCTACCAAAATGAATCACCTCACACTTATCAGGGTTAAACTCCATCTGCCACATTTTGGCCCAGCTCTGCATTCTATCATAGAACATAGAACACTTCAGCACAAACAGGCCCTTCGGTCCACAAGTTGCGCCGATCATATCCATACCTACCAGGCCATAGAACTATCTGTAACTCCTAATCCCATTAACTCCCACGTACTCATCCAGAAGTCTTTTAAAAGACCCCAGCAAGTTCGCCTCTACCACCACCAACGGCAGCCGATTCCACTCACTCACCACCCTCTGAGTGAAAAACTTTCCCCTAACATCTCCTCTGTACCTACTCCCCAGCACCTTAAACCTGCGTCCTCTCATTTCAGCCCTGGGAAATAGCCTCCGAGAATCCACCCTATCTATACCTCTCAACATTTTATAAACCTCTATCAGGTCGCCTCTCAACCTTTGTCTCTCCAGGGAGAAGAGACCTAGCTCCCTCAACCTATCTTCATAAGGCATGCCTCCCAATCCAGGCAACATCCTTGTAAATCTCCTCTGCACCCTCTCAATAGCCTCCACATCCTTCCTGTAGTGAAGCGACTAGAACTGCGCACAGTACTCCAAGTGGGGTCTGACAAGGGTCCTATAAAGTTGCAGCATTACCTCCCGACTCCTAAACTCAATCCCTCGATTAATGAAGGCTAGTACATCAGACGCCTTCTGGACCACATCCTCCACCTGCGAGGCCAATTTAAGAGTCCTATGGACCTGGACCCCAAGATCCTTCTGCTCTTCAACACTGCTAAGACTCCTACCCTTGATATTGTACTCCTTCGTCCCATTGGTCCTGCCAAAATGGACCACTACACATTTATCCGCGTTGAAGTCCATCTGCCAGTTCTCCGCCCAGTCTTGCATCCTATCTATGTCACGCTGCAACTTCTGACATCCCTCCAGACCATCCACTTCCACACCACCAACCTTCGTACATCGGCGAACTTACTAACCCATCCCTCCACTTCCTCATCCAGGTCATTTATGAAAATGACAAACAGCAAGGGTCCTAGAACAGATCCCTGGGGCACTCCACTGGTGACTGACCTCCATGCAGAAAAAGACCTATCCACAACCACTCTCTGCCTTCTGCAGGCAAGCCAGTTCTGGATCCACAAGGGCAAAGCCCCTTGGATCCCATGCCCTCTCACCTTCTCAAGAAGTCTTGCATGGGGAATCTTATCAAACACCTTGCTGAAGTCCATGTAAACCACGTCCACCGCTCTTCCTTCGTCAATGTGTTCAGTCACATTTTCAAAGAACTCAACTAGGCTCGTAAGGCACGACCTGCCCTTGACAAAGCCGTGCTGACTATTTCTGATCATACTAAACTTCTCTCAATGTCTATCAATGTCTATCAATGTCTCTTTGCAACCTGCAAGAGCCCTCCACCTCATCCACTACTCCACCAATCTTGGTGTCATCAGCAAATTTACTAACCCACCCTTCAGCCCCCTCTTCCAAGTCATTGATAAAAATCACAAATAGCAGGGGACCCAGCACTGACCCCTGATCCCTCTGGTACACTATTGGAATAGTAGAGGTTAGATGGGTTTTAGATTGGTTCCACTGGTCGGCGCAACATCGAGGGTCGAAGGGCCTGTACTGCACTGTAATGTTCAATGTTTTATGTTATGGCGTGCCAAGTGCTCATCCAGATTTTTTTTAAAGATCGTGAGACAACCAGCCTCTACCCCTCTCCCAGGAGGACAGCAGAGCAAGATAGATTCTCGGTTAACAAGGGGTTAAAGGTTATCATAGAACATAGAAAATTACAGCACAGTACTGGCCCTTCGGCCCTCGATGTTGTGCCAATCAGTGGAACCAATCTAATGACCCTCTAACCTATTCCAATGTTATCCATATGCCTATCCACTGACCATTTGAGCGCCCTTAAAGTTGGCGAGTCCACAACTGCTGCAGGCAGGGCATTCCACATCCTTACTACCCTCTGAGTGAAGAACCTACCTCTGACATTTATCCTATAATTACCACCCCTTAATTTAAAGCTATGTCCCCTTGTGTTAGCCGTCACCATCCGAGGAAAAAGGCTCTCACTGTCCACCCTATCCAATCCTCGGGGTCCTTGTGCATGAGTCGCAAAAACCCAGCTTGCAGGTGCAGCAGGTGGTCAGGAAGGCGAATGGGATGCTGGCCTTCATAGCGAGGGGGATTGAATATAAAAGTAGGGAGGTCTTGCTGCAGCTGTATAGGGCATTGGTGAGGCCGCAGCTGGAGTAGTGTGTGCAGTTTTGGGCGCCGCACCTGCGCAAAGATATTTTGGCCTTGGAGGGAGTGCAGAGGAGGTTTACTAGGCTGATACCGGAGTTGACGGGGTTGAGCTATGAGGAGAGGCTGAATAAACTGGGCTTGTACTCGTTAGAGTTTAGAAGAATGAGGGGAGATCTCATTGAGACGTATAAGATGATGAATGGGATGGATAGGATAGAGGTGGAGAGATTCTTCCCGCTCAAAAAAGACAGTAGGACTAGGGGGCACAGCCTCAAGATAAAAGGGGGACGGTTTAGAACGGAGTTGAGGAGGAACTTCTTCACTCAAAGGGTGGTGAATCTCTGGAATTCTCTGCCCGTTGAAGTGGTGGAGGCTGCCTTGCTAAATATTTTTAAGACGCGGGTTGATGGGTTTTTGATAAGAGAGGGGATTGAGGGTTATGGGGAGAGAGCGGGAAAGTGGAACTGAGCAGCGACAGATCAGCCATGATCTTATTGAATGGCGGGGCAGGCTCGAAGGGCTAGATGGCCTACTTCTGCTCCTATTTCTTATGTTCTTATGTTCTTATCCTTTGATCATCTTGTATGCCCCAATTAGGTCACCTCGTAACCTTCTTCTCTCTAATGAAAATAACCTCAAGTCCCTCAGCCTTTCCTCATAAGACCTTCCCACCATACCAGGCAACATCCTGGTATGGTGGGAAGGTTATAGGGTGAAAGGTTATAGGGATCAGCGGGAACGTGGGTTTGGGGTTGCAATCAGATCAGCCATGATCGTATCGAATGGTCAAGCAGGCTCAAGGGGCCCAATGGCCTCCTCCTGTTGCTAATGCTCGCAGGTAACAACACTGCGATTCTGTAACTGATCGGTCAGCAACAGGAGTCATACAGACAACAGAGTGTGACTGGGATTGGACCGGATTAAAGGGCAAAGCAGGGGTCAGAGGTTAACAGAGGGACATTTTGCTGCTTTCGGTACATTGGCCTTTATAAATTGGAGTATCAAATATAAAAGTTGGAGTGTTATGGTGAGGTTATATAAGGCATTGGTGAGGTCGAATTTAGAGTATTGTGTACAGTTTTGGTCACCTAGTTACAGGAAGGATGTAAATAAGGTTGAAAGAGTGCAGAGAAGGTTCACAAGGATGTTGCTGGGGCTTGAGAAGCTGAGTTACAGAGAGGGATTGAATAGGTTAGGACTTTATTCCCTGGAGTGTAGAAGAATGAGGGGAGATTTGATAGAGGTGTATAAGATTTTGATGGGTATAGATAGAGTAAATGCAAGCAGGCTTTTTCCACTGAGGCTAGGGGAGAAAAAAACCAGAGGGCATGGGTTAAGGGTGAAAGGAGAAAAGTTTAAAGGGAATATTAGGGGGGGGCTTCTTCACACAGAGAGTGGTGGGAGTGTGGAATGAGCTGCCGGATAAAGTGGTAAATGTGGGGTCACTGTTAACATTTAAGAAAAACTTGGATGGGTTCATGGATGAGAGGGGTGTGGAGGGATATGGTCCAAGTGCAGGTCAGTGGGACTAGGCAAAAAATGGTTCAGCACAGACAAGAAGGGCCAAAAGGCCTGTTTCTGAGCTGTAATTTTCTATGGTTCTAGGAGAGTTGGGGGGGAAGGGGCAGGAGATGTACAGGACAGGAGGGATACAGGATGGGGGAGCGCAGGGAAGTGGGGTTATAGGTACTGGGTTTAAAGGTACTGTAGGAAGAAGAGGAAAGTATTGCTGGGTGTGGAGGGGGAGTGGGGCCGAGTGAGTCGGAAAGACAGACTGAGTGAGAGAACAGGGAAGAATGAGGCTGGATAAGTGGAGAGGGGAAGGAAGGAAGAGGGAGAGGAGGAGAGGGAGGTGGAGCAGGATAGATGAGGGGTGGTGGAGGAAGTGGGAGGAGTGGGGAGGGAGGGGGAGAGATTCTGCGGGGGAGGTGGAGCAATGGGGTTGAGGGGAGATTTAGGAAGGGGGTGGTGAGGAGGGGAGAGGGAGAGGAGGGATTACGGAGGGAGGGGACGGAGGGAGGGGAGTGGTGAACAATGGGGTTGAGGGGAGATTTAGGAAGGAGGTGGTGAGGAGGGGAGAGGGAGGGGAGGGATTACGGAGAGAGGGAAGTGCTGAGCAGTGGGGTTGAGGAGATTGCAATCTGCTGTCTGGTCTGGGAGTCAGACTGAAGGAATTATCTCAGCACTGATCACAGACTGACTGCAAAATGGAGGAGGCCATTCAGCCCACTGTCTTCCTTCTATACATCCTTCTATACAGAAGGTACCTCAAGGATCTGTTTTGGGGTCACTGCTGTTTGTCATTTTTATAAATGACCTAGATGAGGGTGTAGAAGGATGGATTAGTAAATTTGCTGACGACACCAAAGTTGGAGGAGTTGTAGACAGTGAGGATGGATGTTACAGTTTGCAGAGGGACATATAATGGCGCGGGCTCGTTGGGCCGAAGGGCCTGTTTCCCGTGCTGTGTTGTGTTGTTGTTGTTGTTCTTTATATAAGCTGCAGAGCTGGGCTGAGAGGTGGCAAATGGAGTTTAATACGGACAAGTGTGAGGTGATTCACTTTGGTAAGAATAACAGGAGTACAGAATATAGGGCTAATGGAAGGGCTCTTGGTAGTGTTGACGAGCAGAGAGATCTCGGGGTACATGTGCATAGCTCCCTGAAAGTTGGCACCCAGGTTGATAAGGTTGTTAAGGAGGCGTACGGTGTGTTAGCTTTTATTGGTAGAGGGATTGAATTTCGGAGCCGTGAGGTCATGTTACAACTGTACAAAACTCTGGTGCGGCCGCACTTGGAGTATTACGTACAGTTCTGGTCACCGCATTATAAGAAAGATGTGGAGGCATTGGAAAGGGTGCAGAGGAGAATTACCAGGATGTTGCCTGGTATGGTGGGAAGGTCTTATGAGGAAAGGCTGAGGGACTTGAGGTTATTTTCATTGGAGAGAAGAAGGTTACAAGGTGACCTAATTGAGGCATACAAGATGATCAGAGGGTTAGATAGGGTGGACAGTGAGAGCCTTTTTCCTCGGATGGTGATGGCTAACACAAGGGGACATAGCTTTAAATTAAGGGGTGGTAATTATAGGACTGATGTCAGATGTAGGTTCTTTACTCAGAGGGTAGTAAGGGCATGGAATGCCCTGCCTGCAGCAGTTGTGGACTCGCCAACTTTAAGGGCGTTCAAATGGTCAGTGGATAGGCATATGGATAACATTGGAATAGTTTAGGTTAGAGGGTCATTAGATTGGTTCCACTGGTTGGTGCAACATCGAGGACCGAAGGGCCTGTACTGCGCTGTAATATTCTATGTTCTATACATTTCCCCAAATCCCAGTCAATGGGGTGAGCTGACCCTGTCAGTGATTGGACATTTACCATTCATTACAATCCTTCTTGATGGTCTGATTCCTCTGATACTGTCGGCCATTGTGGTGACACGGGCAGTCCGATGGAGACACACAGGAATCTCCCTGTCAACACAAAGAGAAATACCAGAACATCGAGACATGGTACTCACACAAAAACACACGCATACTCACACTGGCACACACAAAAACACACACACGTGCACACGCATACTCACACAGGTACACACAAAAACACACACACGTGCACACGCATATTCACACTAGTACATGTGCAAACACACACATGCACACTCGCACTTACTTACATTCATAGAGAGACAATTGTATAGGGATCATGCAGAGGAGATTCACTAGATTCTGGAGATTCATTTTAAGACGTAGGTTGATGGGTTTTTGATAAGAGAGGGGATTAAGGGTTATGGGGAGAGGGTGGGAATGTGGAACTGAGCCACGACAGATCAGCCATGATCTTATTGAATGGCGGGGCAGGCTCGAAGGGCTAGATGGCCTACTTCTGCTCCTATTTCTTATGTTCTTATGATTCCAGAGTTGAGAGAGTTGGCTTATAAGGAGAGACTGAGTAGACTGGGGCTATACTCATTGGAATTCAGAGGAATGAGGGGAGATCTTATAGAAACATATAAGATTATGAAGGGAATAGATAAGATAGAAGCAGGGAAGTTGTTGCCACTGGTGGGTGAAACTAGAACCAGGGGGCAAAGCCTCAAAATAAGGGGAAGCAGATTTAGGATTGAGTTGAGGACGAACTTCTTCACACAAAGGGTTGTGAATCTGTGGAATTCCCTGCCCAGTGAAGCAGTTGAGGCTCCCTCATTGAACGTTTTTAAGGCAAGGATAGATAAATTTTTGAACAGTGAAGGAATTAAGGGTTATGGTGAGTGGGCGGGTAAGTGGAGCTGAGTCCATAAAAAGATCAGCCATGATCTTATTGAATGGCGGGGCAGGCTCGAGGGGCCAGATGGGCCACTCCTGCTCCTCGTTCTTACGTTCTTATTTACAGAACAGAAACAGGCCCTTCGGCCCAACTTGTCCGTGCTACCTAATTTTTACCACTGCTCCGCCATTTATTACCATCATGGCTGATCATCCAACTCAAAAGTCTAATCCTGCTTTCTCCCCATAAACCTTTGATCCCGTTCACCCCCAAGTGCGATATCCAGCCACCTCTCGAATACATTCAATGTTTTGGCATCAGCTACTTCCTGTGGTAGTGAATTCCACAGGCTCACCACTCTTTGTCACACACACACACACACACACACACACACACACACACACACACACACACACACACACACACACACACACACACACACACACAGTCCCACTGTGTGGTCTGTTGTATCCTACCAGCAGTACGAGGCCTTCTGGACATCCACAGCCATCGAATGGCTCCAGACAGGTTTGATTGAAGCTGATGGTGTCACAGGTGTGGAGGCAGGATCGGAATGTGTAGACCAGGTTATTGGGACAGCTCGCTGAATCGGGACAGATCCGGTCAGTGCAATTCCAAACTCCATTCCTACACAAGCTGCAAAACAACGACACGGATCCACAAGGAACGGTCAGAGGAACAAGAACAGGAAACACACACTTAACCTGAGGAACACTGAGCACTCAGCCTGTCTCAAGCTGCTTACACCACTCCCATACTTACTCACCTCCATCATATTGTGGGATCGCACTGTGCTAAAATTGATAAACTCCCTCTCACCTCACTGCTACAGCGAGAGAGACAGAGAGAGCAAGAGAGAGACAGAGACAAAGAGAAAGAGACAGAGTCAGAGAGAGAGAGAGGGACAAAGGGGGAGAGAGACAGAGAGAGAGAGAGAGAGAGACACAGACAGACAGAGAGAGAGAGACAGAGACAGAGAGAAAGGGACAGAGACAGAGAGAGAGAGAGAGAGACACAGAGACAGAGAGAAAGGGACAGAGACAGAGCGACAGAGAGGGACAAAGGGGGAGAGAGACAGAGAGAGAGAGAGACAGACAGACAGAGAGAGAGAGACAGAGAGAAAGGGACACAGAAAGACAGAGAGAGAGAGACAGACAGAGAGACACAGAGACAGAGAGAAAAGGACAGAGTCAGAGGGGGACAGAGAGGGAGAGACAGAGAGAGACAGAGACAGAGAGAAAGGGACAGAGAAAGAGAGAGACAGAGAGAGAGAGACAAAGAGACACAGAGACAAAGAGAGAGGGACAGAGACAGAGACAGAGAGGGACAGAGACAGAGAGAGACAGAGACAAAGAGAAAGAGACAGAGAGAGAGAGCGAGAGAGAGAGAGAGAGAGAGACAGAGGCAGAGACAGAGAGAGACAGAGGCAGAGACAGAGAGAGACAGAGAGAGAGACAGAGAGAGAGAGACAGAGAGAGAGAGAAAGGGACACAGAGAGAGACAGAGAGAGAGAGAGAGAGAAAGGGACACAGAGAGAGACAGAGACAGAGAGAGAGAGACAGAAAGAGAGAGAAAGGGACACAGAGAGAGAGACAGAGAGAGAGAAAGGGACAGAGAGAAAGGGACAGAGAGAAAGGGAAAGGGACAGAGAGAGAGAGAGAGACAGAGAGAAAGGGACAGAGAGAGAGACAGAGAGAAAGGGATAGAGAGAGAGAGACACAGACAGACAGAGAGAGAGAGAGAAACAGAGCGAGAGAGACAGAGAGTGAGAGAGAGAGAAGGGAAGAGAGACAAAGAGAAAGGGACAGAGAGAGAGGGAGAGAGAGAAAGGGACAGAGAGAGACAGACAGACAGAGAGAGAGGCAGACAGAGAGAGACAGAGAGAGAGAGAGACAGAGAGAGAGAGAGACAGAATTTTCAGAGAGAAATCAGGAGGGCAAAAAGGGGACATGAGACCGTTCTGGTAGATAAGGCAAAGGAGAATCCAAAGAGTTTCTACAAATACATAAAGGGCAAAAGAGTAACAAGGGTCTCTTAAGGATCAATGAGGTCATCTATGTGCGGATCCACAAGAGATGGATGAGATCCTAAATGAATATTTCTCATCAGTATTTACTGTTGAGAAAAGCATGGATGTTAGGGAACTTGGGGAAATAAATAGTGATGTCTTGAGGAGTGTACATTTTACAGAGAAGGTGGTGCTAGGAGTCTTAAAGTGCATCAAGGTAGATAAATCCCTGAGACCTGATGAAGTGTATCCCAGGACATTGTGGGAGGCTAGGGAGGAAATTGCGGATCCCCGAGCAGAGATATTTGAATCATCGATAGTCACGGGTGAGGTGCCTGAGGATTGGAGAGTGGCAAATGTTGTGCCTTTGTTTAAAAAGGGCTGCAGGGAAAAGCCTGGGAACAACAGGCCAGTGAGCCTCACATCTGTGGTGGGTAAATTGTTAGAAGGTCGTCAATTTTTTTCACATAGAGGGTGGCGAGTGTCTGGAACGAGCTGTAGTAGTAGAGGCGGGTACAATTTTGTTTTTTACAAGCAGTTAGACAGTTACATGGGTAAGATGGGTATAAAGGGATATGGGCCAAATGTGGGCAATTGGGACTAGCTTAATGGTAAAAATTGGGCAGCATGGACAGGGTGGGCTGAAGGGTCTCTATGACTGTTTGTGAGAGGCAGATAGAGACAGATTGGGGGGGTGAGGGGTGGGGGGGGGAGGTGATGGGGAGGCTTGGGAGGAGGGTTGGGGAACAGTGGGGACCGGTGGATGGGGGGTGGGCGGGGAGGGGACAGGAGCATGTTTTCAGGGAGAGGGGGTGAGGGTGGGGTGGTCTCTGTGGAACAACGTGTCATTGTCAGTTTGTAGCTGGTTGTGTGGTAGAGAAATTCAATGAAACCGACCTATCCTGTGAGGCTTCGGAAACAGGTGACAGGGTGATTTCATCAAACTCCTCCTACCACCCACTGTAATGGCAGCTTCACATATAGAACCATCATCTCCCCACATAGAACCACATAGAATCATTTAGAATCATAATTTCTCCATACAGAATAAGAACATAGGTACGAGGGAAGCCATCTAAACCCTCGAGACTGTTCCACCAGTCAATGTGATGACGGTGGATTGGTGAAGAAAGGTGCACAATCTCTGATAGAAAGTTAACAACTAATCGGGGATGAATGGCCATTTCCAGGAGAACGTCCTCAGCCAGAGCTTCTGAAACATCATCCTCTAACCCTTCAGCCCTTTCCCCGCTCGGAGGTAACCAGCCAATGGAAACAGTTTCTCTCTCCACTCAAATACTTTGAAAACTTTCATCAAAACTTTCGCCAATGATACGAAGGTTGGTGGTGTTGTGGATAGTCTGGAGGGATGTCAGAAGTTGCAGCGTGACATAGATAGGATGCAAGACTGGGCGGAGAACTGGCAGATGGACTTCAACACGAATAAATGTGTAGTGGTCCATTTTGGCAGGACCAATGGGATGCAGGAGTACAATATCAAAGTCGGAGTCTTCGCTGTGTTGAAGAGCAGAAGGACCTTGGGGTCCGGGTCCATAGGACTCTCAAATTGGCCTCGCAGGTGGAGGATGTGGTCAAGAAGGCGTATGGTGTACTGGCCTTCATTAATCGAGGGATTGAGTTTAGGAGTCGGGAGGTAATGCTGCAACTTTATAAGACCCTTGTCAGACCCCACTTGGCATACTGTGCGCAGTTCTGGTCGCCTCACTACAGGAAGGATGTGGAAGCTATTGAGAGGATGCAGAGGAGATTTACAAGGATGTTGCCTGGATTTGGAGGCATGCCTTATCAAGATAGGTTGAGGGAGCTGGGACTCTTCTCCCTGGAGAGATGAAGGTTGAGAGGCGACCTGATAGAGGTTTATAAGATGTTGAGAGGAATAGATAGGGTGGATTCTCGGAGGCTATTTCCCAGGGCTGAAATGGTCGGTACGAGAGGACACAGGTTTAAGGTGCTGGGAAGCAAGTACAGAGGAGATGTCAGGGGTAAGTTTTTCACTCAGAGGGTGGTGAGTGAATGGAATCGGCTGCTGTTGGTGGTGGTAGAGGCGAACTCGCTGGGGTCTTTTAAAAGACTTCTGGATGAGTATATGGGACTTAATGGGTTTGGAAGTTACAGACAGTTCTATGGCTTGGTAGGTATAGATGTGATCAGTGCAACTTGAGGGCCAAAGGGCCTGTTTGTGCTATAGTGTTCTATGTTCTATGAAATGTGCACAAAAAGCAGGAATCAGAGAAACAGGACAAGTTGAGACATAGAAATGATAGTTGTGATTCTCCCAGTGCTCTGTGCCCCTTTCAGCACCAGGCATGGGATGGAGCCAGGGGATGGGGCCAGCGTGCATGGACAAGAGGGCAGGGCCAGGGGGGGTGGAGCCAAGGGGCAAGACCGGGGGTGGGGCCAAGGGGCAGGGCCGGGGAGGTGGGGCCAAGGGGGCAAGGCCAGGGGGCTGGAGCCAAGGGGACAGGGCCGGGGGGTGGAGCCAAGGGGACAGGGCCGGGGGGTGGAGCCAAGGGGACAGGGCCGGGGGGTGGAGCCAAGGGGACAGGGCCAAGGGGACAGGGCCGGGGGGGGGCAGGGCCAAAGGGGCAAGGCCAAGGGGACAGGGCCAGGGGACAGGGCCAGGGGGCGGGGCCAAGGGGCAGGGCCAAGTGGGCAGGGCCGGGGGAGCGGGGCCAAGGTGCAGGGCTGGGGGGCAGGGTTGGGAAGTAGTGTTGGGGGCAGGGCCAGGGGGCAGGTCCTCTGGGGGCAATTGGTGGGGGTGGGGGGTCCTGCTGCCACACTGCACTCAGCGGTGATCGAGGGAGACAGGGCAGTGAACAGGGCTGAATATTGGGATGGTGGAGGGGTGGTGGGTATCATGGCTACAGGGGGTATCGAGTCCACCGGTGTATGTTGCGGCTAGCCTAGACTTGTCCAGGAGCCCAGTGATCGGGCGGTGGGGGACTGGAGGGGCAGCAATCCCACTGGCCAGTCACCAGGAGGCCAGCAGTGCGGGCCAGTGCACATATGTCAATCTCAGCACTGACAGACCTCCACTCTGACGGATTGGCGCGTGTGCAGTGGCGCACCCAGTACTACGCTGCTGGCCTCTCTGGCGGGAATCAGCCCCATCCGCTGATTTTTAGCTGCATTCACACTGGGACAGTGCACAGAGTACAGGAGATTCATTCTGAAACTCCTGCTAGAGGAACCAATGGGATTTACTCCAGTTTTTACATGAAATGGACACTGTTTCTGTGAGAATCCCACAAGATTTATTTAATTCAAACTGGACAAGGAGACGAACCCCGGCCAGGATTCTGGATGTGATAAATCTCTGACCAATACTCAGCTGGGAAAATACTTCTCCTGCCGACATCATTCCCACTCACAGATTTATTCACAATTAAATAAACAACGAGTGTGAGGCCAGTCTGTTGTTCCCAGTGTTGGATGTGGGAGGTCCTGGAGGCTCCTGGTCTCCCAGACATCCATCTCTGTGCTCGGTGTGCGGAGTTGCAGTCCCTAAGGGACCAGGTTAAGGAACTGGAACTGCAGCTCGAGGACCTTCGTCTCATTAGAGAGAATGAGGAGGTAATTGATAGGAGCTACCGGCAAGTGGTCACACCGGGGCAATGGGAAGAAGGCAAGTGGGTAACGGTTAGGAAGGGGAAAGCTCATGTGATGGAGAGCACGCCAGTGGATGTCCCCCTTCAAAATAAGTAATCCTGTCTGAGTACTGCTGGGGGGGACAGCTCATCTGGGGGAGGAGGCGATGGCCAGGTCTCTGGAGCTGAGCCTGACCCAGTACTCCAAAAAAGTAAGAAAAAGAGGAGAAAGGCAGTGTTAATAGGGGACTCCACAGTGAGGGGATCAGACAGGCGTTTTTGCAGACGCAGACGGGAGTCGCGGATGGTGGTTTGCCTCCCTGGAGCTGGGATCCGGGATGTCTCTGGACGCATCCCAGACATCCTGAAAGGGGAGGGTGAGGAGCCGGAGGTTGTGGTTCACATAGGTACCGCTGACATAGGCAGGAAGAGGTCATGAAAAGGGATTATAGGGATTTAGGTAGACAGCTGAGAAAGAGGAACGCGAAGGTAGTAATCTCAGGATTGCCGCCTGCGCCGCGGGAGAGTGAGAGCAGGAATGGAATGAGGTGGAGGGTGAATGCGTGGCTGAGGGACTGGAGCAGGGGGCAGGGATTCCGGTTCCTGGATCATTGGGACCTCTTTAGGGGCAGGTGTGACCTGTTCAGTAAAGACGGGTGGCACTTGAATCCCAGGGGGACCAATATCTTGGCAGGAAGGTTGGCTAGGGCTACTGGGGGAGCTTTAAACTAGAAAGATTGGGGGGAGAGAATAGAGATGAGGCGACTGAGAGCGAGGAGATTAGCTCCCAGGTCGAGAAGGACTGTAGACGGTATGAGAGGGAGGTTAGACGGGTGATGGAGAAGGGAAGTGCCCAGACCGAGGGTCTGAGATGTGTCTATTTTAACGCCAGGAGTGTAGTGAATAAAGTAGATGAGCTTAGGGCGTGGATTGCTGCTTGGGAATGTGATGTGGTGGCCATTACAGAGACTTGGATGTCTCAGGGACAGGACTGGGTACTTCAGGTGCCGGAATTCAGATGTTTCAGGAAGGACAGGGAGGGAGGCAAAAGAGGTGGCGGAGTGGCACTGTTGATCATGGACAGTGTCATGGCTGCAGAGAAGGAGGATGCCGTGGAGGGACTGTCTACGGAGTCTCTGTGGGTGGAAGTTAGGAACAGCAAAGGGTCGATAAGTTTGCTGGGTGTATTCTATAGGCCGCCCAATAGTGACAGGGAAGTTGAGGTGCAGATAGGGAAATAGATCCTAGAGAGATGTAGTAATAACAGAGTTGTGGTGATGGGAGACTTCAATTTCCCAAACATCGACTGGAATATCCCTAGGGTAAGGGGTTTGGATGGGGAGGAGTTTGTTAGGTGTGTTCAGGAGGAGTTCCTGACACAGTGCGTGGATAAGCCTACAAGAGGAGAGGCTGTACTTGACCTGGTACTGGCGAATGAACCAGGACAGGTGATGGATCTCTCGGTAGGAGAGCATCTCGGGGATGGAGATCATAATTCTATCTCCTTCACAATAGCATTGGAAAGAGATAGGATCAGGCAGGCTAGGAAGGTGTTTATCTGGAGTAAGGGGAAACATGAAGACATCAGGCAGACAATTGGACGAGTAAACTGGAAGGAGGTGTTCTTGGGGAAAAATACTGAAGGAAGGTGGTGGATTTTCAAGGAATGTTTGACTGGAGCTCTGCACGATAACGTTCCGATGAGACAAGGAGGTTTTGGTAGGGTGCGGGAACCGTGGTGCACGAAGGTTGTGATGAACCTGGTCAGGAAGAAAAGAAAGGCGTATAAAAGGTTCAGGGAGCTAGGAGATGTTAAGGATCTAGAGGAGTATAAGGCTTGTAGAAGGGAGCTTAAAAAGGAAACTAGGAGAGCCAGAAGGGGTCATGAGAAGGCCTTGGCGGGTAAAATTAGGGAGAATCCCAAGGCGTTCTACAAATATGTGAAGAGTAAAAGGATGAGAAGAGAAAGGATAGGACCGAAAGGCCCGTTTATGCTGTAGTGTTCTATGTTCTAACCGTCTGGTTCTTCTATTCGATCTCAGCTATTGGCTGAGGAACGTATCCCTATGCCTCCTGACCTCATTATCTGTAAACATTCACTCCAAGATCCCTCTGTTCCTCTACACTTCACAGGACCTTCCATTTATTGTATTGTTGGTATGTCTGCGTTTCACAAACACACTGCCTCACACTCCATTGATATATCCCTGCAGTGTACAGCATCCTTGCTCACCATCAGACATGTGGGCAGCACAGTAGCACAATGATTAGCACTGCTGCTTCACAGCTCCAGGGACCTGGGTTCGAATCGCGGCTTGGGTCACTGTCTGTGTGGAGTTTGCATGTTCTCCTCATGTCTGCGTGGGTTTCCTCCGGGTGCTCCAGTTTCCTCCCACAATCCAAAGATGTGCAGGTTAGGTTGATTGGCTGTGCTGAACTTGCCCTTTAGTGTCCTGGGATGTGTAGGTTAGAGGGATTAGCAGGTAAATGTGTAGGGATATGGGGACAGGGCCTGGGTGGGATTGTGGTCGGTGCAGACTCGATGGGCCGAAGGGCCTGTTTCTGCACTGTAGGGTTCTATGATTCTATGATGTGGCCAATGACCAGATCATCTGCAAACTTCACACTCACACCCCTCGCATACAAATCTGAATCTTTGCTATGTACAAATGACAGCAAGGGAGCCAGTACCAAAGCCTGTGAAATTCGACTGGGGACAGCCTGCCTGTCACAAAAACACCCTTCCACCAGAACCCTTCCTGTCACTCAGCTCATTTTGGATCCGGTTTGCTTCTTTGCCTCGGATCCCATGAACTTTTCATTTTCTGTCCAGTCTGACATTGTCAAAATTTTCTTAAAATCCATCAAACGACATCAAATGCCCAACCCTCATCAACGTTCCTTATCACCTTCAAAACGTAATTAAATTCATCAGATACGACTTACCCTTAACAAACCCATACTGACTGTCCTTGATCAATCCCTGCCTCTCCAAATGACAATTTATACTGTTTCTCAGAATGTAATTTTCCCACCACTGAGGTTAGGATGACAGACCTATAATTACTGGGTCGATCTTTCCTGCCTATTTAAATAACAGTGCATTGTTAACTGTCCTCCAGCACCTAGTAAGAAGTCTCACAACACCAGGTTAAAGTCCAACAGGTTTATTTGGTCGCAAAAGCCATTAGCTTTTGGGGCGCTGCTCCTTCGTCAGGTGAGACTTTAACCTGGTGTTGTGACACTGTGTTTACCCCAGTCCAACGCCGGCATCTCCACATTATGACTCCAGCACCAAGCCAGAGAGGATTGGAACATGATGCTCAGAGCCTGGGCTATTTCTTCCCTTGTTTCCCTCAGCAGTCTGGAATACATTTCAAAGAACAAAGAAAATTACAGCTCAGGAACAGGCCCTTCGGCCCCTCCAAGCCTGCACTGACCATGCTGCCCCTGACTGAACTAAAACCCCCTACCCTTCCAGGGACCATATCCCTCTATTCCCATCCTATTCATGTATTTGTCAAGATGCCCCTTAAAACTCACTATCGTATCATCTTCAACCACCTCCCCCGGCAACGAGTTCCAGGCACCCACCACCCTCTGTGTAAAAAATCTACCTCGTACATCTCCTTTAAACTTTGCCCCTCACACCTTAAACCTGTGCCCCCCTAATAATTGACTCTTCCACCCTGGGAAGAAGCTTCTGACTATCCACACTGTCCATGCCTCTCATAATCTTGTAGACTTCTATCAGGTCTCCCCTCAACTTCCGTCGCTCCAGTGAGAACAAGTTTCTCCAACCTCTCCTCATAGCTAATGCCCTCCATACCAGGCAACATCCTGCTAAATCTTTCATCCAGGCCTGGGGAATTATCCACTTTTCAAGATATTAAACCTCTGAATACCTGCTCCTTCACTCTGTTTATCTATTCAATATTTCACACTTCTGTGGGGTGCCCCAGGGGTCGGTGCTGGGGCCTCAGCTATTTACCATTTATATAGATGATCTGGAGGAGGGAACCGAGTGCAGGGTGTCGAAATTTGCTGATGACACCAAGATTGGGGGAAAGGCAAATTGTGCGGAGGGTGTGGAGAGTCTGCAGAAGGATCTAGATAGGCTGGGCGAATGGGCCAGGAAATGGCAAATGGAATTTAATGTTGGCAAGTGTGAGGTGGTCCACTTTGGTAGGAAGAATGGTAGGAAGGACTATTACTTACGGGGCGAAAAACTGCAGCAGGCGACGGTGCAGAGGGACCTCGGGGTCCTTGTGCATGAGTCGCAAAAACCCACCTTGCAGGTGCAGCAGGTGGTCAGGAAGGCGAATGGGATGCTGGCCTTCATAGCGAGGGGGATTGAATATAAAAGTAGGGAGGTCTTGCTGCAGCTGTATGGGGCATTGGTGAGGCCGCAGCTGGAGTACTGTGTGCAGTTTTGGGCACCGCACCTGTGCAAGGATATTTTGGCCCTGGAGGGAGTGCAGAGGAGGTTTACTAGGCTGATACCGGAGTTGAGGGGGTTGAGCTATGAGGAGAGGCTGAATAAACTAGGCTTGTACTCGCTAGAGTTTAGAAGAATGAGGGGAGATCTCATTGAGACGTATAAGATGATGAATGGGATGGATAGGATAGAGGTGGAGAGACTCTTCCCGCTCAAAAAAGACAGTAGGACTAGGGGGCACAGCCTCAAGATAAAGGGGAGGCGGTTTAGAACGGAGTTGAGGAGGAACTTCTTCACTCAAAGGGTGGTGAATCTCTGGAATTCTCTGCCCGTTGAAGTGGTGGAGGCTGCCTCGCTAAATATTTTTAAGAAGCGGGTTGATGGGTTCTTGATAAGAGAGGGGATTAAGGGTTATGGGGAGAGGGCGGGAAAGTGGAACTGAGCCACGACAGATCAGCCATGGTCTTACTGAATGGCGGGGCAGGCTCGAGGGGCTAGATGGCCTACTCCTGCTCCTATTTCTTATGTTCTTATGTTCTTATGTACAATGCCTGCCTCATCCTTTTCCTGTGAAAATTGATGTGGAGAATTCATTAAGAGCCACGTCCACATCTTGTGCCTCCACATTTTAGGTCCCCAACAAGCCCTCTCTTTCCTTAATGAGCCTCTTGTTTTTTATGTATCAATAAAGCATCCTTGGAGCTTCCTCAATTCACTATCCAGTGAGGAATTTGCAGTGAGTGGCAGGGTCAGGGTTAGGCATCAGGGTCAGAATCAGAACAGGTGAAAATCGGGTCAGGGTCATGTTTAGGGTCAGGGGTCACATTTAGGGTCAGGGGTCACGTTCAGGATTGGGATCAGGTCAAGGTCAGGGTTGGGGTCAGGGATCAGGATTGGGGCAAGTCAAGGTCAGGTCCAGGGTCAGATTCGGGTCAGGGTCAAGTGTTGGCGTCAAGTCAGGGGTCAGGTTCAGGTCAGGTGGAAGTCCGGTTCAGGGTTGGGGGTCAGAGTCGAGGAAATGTTCAGGGTCAGGTTAATAGAACATAGAACACTACAGCACAAACAGGCCCTTCAGCCCACAAGTTGCACCGATTACATCTATACCTATCAGGCCATAGAACTATCTGTAACTCCCAATCCCATTAAATCCCATGTACTCATCCAAAAGTCTTTTAAAAGACCCCAGCGAGCTCACCTCTACCACCACCGACGGCAGCCGATTCCACTCACTCACCACCCTCTGAGTGAAAAACTTACCCCTAACATCTCCTCTGTAATGTTCAGGGTTGGAGGGTCAGGGTAAGGTTCAGGTTCAGGGTCAGGGTGAGCTTCAGGGTCAGGGTGAGCTTCAGGGTCAGGGTGAGCTTCAGGGTCAGGCTGAGCTTCAGGGTCAGGGGTCAGAATGTTTACACGTACCAAGTGTCACAGTTCCTGTTGCTGACGGTTCCCGGTGCGTACACTGTGCCATCGAGTACACAGGGGCACAGCGAGGGGGGCACACACTGACCCTCCTGATCCAATACCAATCCAACCGGACAGTTACAACCTGGAACACACTTCACATCTGATTCACATCGCAGTTCCATTTGTAAATCTCCACAGGAATTGTGACAGGCTCGAGAGCAGTCACTGTATACTTGTCCCCCGCTGCACTGTATCGCTGGAAAAGAAACCAGAGCCTTTTTAAAACATAATTAAACAAGGAATAATTCACTGAGTACAGAGCAGCAAAGAGACAGAGAGAGAATCACACTGTTAATAAATTGGGAGGACAGATTAACTCCTTTAGAAGCTGCCAGTGAAATTCTTGCCCATTATCTCTCCTCTCCAATATTCTAACCAGGTCAATCATTTACCATCAATTCCCCGAGACGTTAACTAGCAGTGGCTGAGGAGGCTCTCATCAAATCTCTTCTGGAAATCCAGATTTCTAATGTTCATGTCTGGCATCCATAACTAACCATTACATCCATAACCAACCATAACATCCTTAACCAACCATAACACCCTTAACCAACCATAACACCCCTAACCAACCATAACACCCTTAACCAACCATAACCATTATTATTAATGATCTGGATGAGGGTATAGTTGGGTGGATTAGTAAATTTGCTGATGACACCAAAGTCGGAGGTGTGGTAGATTGTGAGGAAGGGTGTCTTAGTTTACAGGGAGACTTAGACAGGTTGCAGAGCTGGGCCGAGAGGTGGCAGATGGAGTTTAATGCGGAAAAGTGTGAGGTAATTCACTTTGGTAGGAATAACAGATGTGTCGAGTATAGGGCTAACGGGAGGATTCTGAATAGTGTGGATGAACAGAGGGATCTAGGTGTATGTGTACATAGATCCCTGAAAGTTGGGAATCAAGTAGATAAGGTTGTTAAGAAGGCATATGGTGTCTTGGCGTTTATTGGTAGGGGGATTGAATTTAGGAGTCGCAGCGTCATGTTGCAACTGTACACAACTCTGGTGCGGCCGCACTTGGAGTATTGTGTGCAGTTCTGGTCCCCACATTATAGGAAGGATGTGGAGGCTTTGGAGAGGGTGCAGAGGAGGTTTACCAGGATGTTGCCTGGTATGGAGGGGAGGTCCTATGAGGAGAGACTGAGGGATTTGGGGTTGTTTTCGCTAGAAAGAAGGCGGCTAAGAGGGGATCTTATTGAAACATATAAGATGATTAGAGGTTTAGATAGGGTGGACAGTGATAGCCTTTTTCCTCGGATGGAGAAAGCTAGCACGAGGGGGCATGGCTTTAAATTAAGGGGTGGTAGTTATAGGACGGATGTCAGGGGTAGGTTCTTTACCCAGAGGGTGGTGAGGGATTGGAATGCCCTGCCTGTTGCAGCTGTAAATGCGCCTAGTTTGGGGGCGTTTAAGAGATCCGTGGATAGGTTTATGGATGAAAAGGGATTGGTTTAGGTTAGAGGGTCATTGTTTTTTAACTGGTCGGCGCAACATCGTGGGCCGAAGGGCCTGTTCTGCGCTGTAATGTTCTATGTTCTATAACATCCTTAACCAACCATAACACCCTTAACTAACCATAACATCCTTAACCAATCATAACACCCTTAACTAACCATAACATCCTTAACCCACCATTGCATCCATAACCAACCATAACACCCTTAACTAACCACAAGAGAATTATAGAATAATAGAAACCCTACAGTGCAGAAAGAGGCCCTTCAGCCCATTGAGTCGGCACCGAACACAATCCCACCCAGGCCCTACTCCCCAATATCCCTACATATTATACTCACTAATCCCTCTAACCTACACATCCCTGGACACTAAGGGGCAAATTTATCATGGCCAATCAACCTAACCCACACATCTTTGGACTGTGGGAGGAAACCAGAGAACCCGGAGGAAACCCATGCAGACACGAGGAGAATGTGCAAACTCGACACAGACAGTGACCCGAGCCAGGAATTGAACCCAGGACCCTGGAGCTGTGAGGCAGCAGTGCTAACTACTGTGCTACCGTGCCATCCATCAGGTTAACCTCCTTAACCAACCATAACATCCTAAACAAACCATAATATTTTTAACTAACATAACATCCTAACTAACCATAGCATCCTTAACTAAGCACAGCATCCTTAACTAACTATAACATCCTTAATCAACCATAACTACCAGAAGGATGTGGAGGCTTTGGAGAGGGTACAGAAAAGATTTACCAGGATGTTGCCCTGGTATGGAGGGTATTAGCTATGAGGAGGGAGTGGAGAAACTTGGTTTGTTCTCACTGGAACGATGGAGGTTGAGGGGAGACCTGATAGAAGTCTACAAGATTATGAGAGGCATGGACAGAGTGGATAGTCAGAAGCTTTTTCCCAGGGTGGAAGAGTCAATTACTGGGGGGCACAGGTTTAAGGTGCGAGGGGCAAGGTTTAAAGAAGATGTACGAGGCAGATTTTTTACACAGAGGGTGGTGGGTGCCTGGAACTCGCTGCCGGGGGAGGGAGCGGAAGTGGATACGATAGTGAGTTTTCAGGGACACCTGGACAAATCCATGAATAGGATGGGAATAGAGGGATACGGTCCCCGGAAGAGTAGGGGGTTTTAGTTCAGTCGGGGGCAGCATGGTCAGTGCAGGCTTGGAGGGGCCGAAGGGCCTGTTCCTGTGCTGTAATTTTCTTTGATTTGTTCTTTGTTCATAACATCCTTATCCAATTATAACATCCTTAACTAACCAGGTCATTGGGAATTGTGAGATTTTTGTGTCTCTTTTTCCTGATCTCAATCCTGGCTTATTGCTGATTTTTCTGATTGGTGGAGACTTTCGCTCTGGGATAGACACAGCTTTTCTATTGGATTGAAGTCTTTGGAAGACCCCCCACTCCCCCCCACGCCCTGTCATTTAACCATTTACTGCCCACAGCCTTGGCTTCACCCCAGTCAATCAGTTTGACCTTTCCTTCCCCAAACACTGAACTCTGATACATTGCATCTCGATCAGATAGTTTCTCATTCAGAGACGGGTAACACATCCTGGCTCATTGCTCCGTCAACACGTTCCGGCCTCTGGTTTGTTCCACCATGGATTGCTGGAAAAATACACAAAATTCGCCTTTTAGACAAGTGAGTCCAGCATCCCCAACGCACATCAAAGGGAAGCTGAGATTCAAAGCACTGTCCATCTCCAAGACCATCTCTGTCGGAATGAAGAGGGACACAGAGTCCCCTTCCCCCCCACCCGCACTCTCCACCCTGCACTCCCCACCCCGTCCCCCAAAACTCCTCACACCCCCGCGCTCCCTGCATCCTCCTCCAGAGCAGCTGGACACAGCAGGGTAGGGGGAGTGGGGGCGGAAGGGGGTGATATCAGACACAGGGGCATCGTGCTTCAGGGAGGAGGTGGGTAGGTATGGGAGGGGGTGGTTATATAATCAGGGTGGTGGGCTTGCGTATGTGTGTTGATGAGACTGGGACCCACAAGGACACAGGGAAGAATCGGGGGGGTGGGGGTCCTGTGTGTGGGGGAGTGGTTAATCCCACGGGGGGGTCAGGGGGAGTTTTCTAGGGGGGCAGGAGTGTGAGGAGAGGCCCCTGGCGGCGGTGGGGGGGAGGGGGACTCATCCTGGGTCTCTGCGAGAGTTAGCTGGAGGTTAGAAATAGTTTTAAAGCTTCTCACTTCCTCTGGATAACTATTGGTGTGGAACCACTCAAAGTTTGTGATTTAAATCATCTTTCCGGAAGGGTCCCAGATCAGGACTGGTATCCACGGGATGTTTGGGTAATTACCTGTGAAATTCTGAGAGGTTTTTCCCAGCGGATCTTTGGAATATTCCCACAATCCAATGCTGGGGACCTGATTACTTATATTTACACAATTACACACTCAACCTATCAGAGAGAGGAGACAAATTCACAGAGCTGCTACTGGACCATCAGAAACAGGAACAGGAGGAGGCCATTCAGCCCCTCGAGGGTGCTCCGCCATTCAATAGGATCATGGCTGATCCGACATTTCTCAGGTTCACTTTCCCGCCCTTTCCCCATAACCTTCAATCCTCTTCCTGATCAATAATCTCAGCCTTAAATATCCACAAGGACTCTGTCCCCACCGCTCTCGAAGGCAACGAGTTCCAAAGGTTCTCAACCCTCAGAGATGAAATTCCTCCTCATCTCCCTCTGAAATTCATTTTGAGACCCTGTCCTCTGGTCCTAGACTTTCCCATGAGGGGAACATCTCAGCATTGGCCTTGTCAAGGCCCTTCAGAATCCTGTATGTTCAGATGAGATCATCTCTCATTTTTCTAAACGGCAATGAGTCCCAGCCTGGTTAACCTTCCTCCCCAAGACAGTCCCTCCACCCTGGGGCTCATCCCCGTGAACTTTCTCTGACCGCTGACAGAGGGACAGTGAGGAACTATCTCCACAGCTCAAAGCCTCTCCCCGACCCCCCCACAGCTGACCTGAGGGCAGTGAAGAGGGTAAACCCTCAGACAGAACTGCAAACACAGAGCTCCCATTCCTCCACCCAGACCCCCAGTTTACTCACGGCACAGGTGATTTCCCCTCCATTCCAGCCGCACTCCCTCCTGGGCACAATCCCGCGCAAACGCAGCGAGAATCCCGCACAGACATTCCGGAGCGGACTCGCAGCCGCACACATCCGACAGACACAGGGCGGAGTAGGGACTCACATCCACAACAGGGTGGCAGGCCTGGGGGGGGGGGAGAGAGAGAGACGGGGGGGGGGGGGGGAGAGACAGACGGGGGGGGGGGAGAGAGAGAGACGGGGGGGGAGGGGGAGAGAGAGACACAGGGGGGGAGAGATTATTCACTCTCCGGTGATCAATATATTCAACATGAAATTTACAGAAATGGAACTGATGGCTTCCTGACATTCCTTCATGACTGCCCCCGACCCACAGGGCGACCCCCGACCCTCAGCGTGACCCCCGACCCTCAGCGTGACCCCCGACCCTCAGCGTGACCCCCCGACCCACAGGGCGACCCCCGACCCTCAGCGTGACCCCCGACCCTCAGCGTGACCCCCGACCCTCAGCGTGACCCCCCGACCCTCAGCGTGACCCCCCGACCCTCAGGGCGACCCCCGACCCTCAGGGCGACCCCCGACCCTCAGCGTGACCCCCGACCCTTAGAGAAACCCCTGACCCTCAGCGTGACCCCCCGACCCTCAGCGTGACCCCCCGACCCTCAGTGTGACCCCCCGACCCTCAGCGTGACCCCCCGACCCTCAGCGTGACCCCCGACCCTCAGGGCGACCCCCGACCCTCAGCGTGACCCCCGACCCTCAGCGTGATCCCCCGACCCTCAGCGTGACCCCCGACCCTCAGAGCGACCCCCGACCCTCAGCGTGACCCCCGACCCTTAGAGAAACCCCTGACCCTCAGCATGACCCCCGACCCTCAGGGCGACCCTGGACCCCCCAGAGAGACCAATAACCCTCAGAGAGAGTCCCTGACCCTCGGGGGTGACACCTGAGCCTCGGAATTACCTCAAACAGGGAGCTGTGGAGGATCTGGCAGGAACTCTCGGCATATTGCCGGCGCTGTGCAAAGGTGCTGCAAGTGTCCAGGGTCAGAGGCTCAATATTCGGACAACTCAGAGACGCTTTGAATTTATTGACAAAAGCAGCCGGGTTCCTCTCAATGTCACCGTCTGGCGTGGCAAACTCATCACTCTGGATCCAGTTAAAGGTTCCACACAATCCCCGCACCTACAGCGAGAGACAGCCCGTCACCATGGCGCCAACATCACTAACAGTGAACATCTCCACCCCCCCCATCACCAACCCCCATCTTCACATCTACCCACAACTTCATGGAGTCAGAAGAGATCGGTGAGGCATTGAATGAATACCTTTCTTCATTGTTCACTAAGGAGCAGGGCCATGTTTTTGAGAATGAGAGTGTGATACAGGCTGATAGGATGGAGGAGGTAGATGTTCTGAGGGAAGATGTAGTAGCAATTTTGAAAAACCTGAGGGTGGATAAGTCCCCTGGGCCAGATGGAATACATCCTAGGATACTTTGGGAGGCAAGGGATGAGATTGTGGAGCCTTTAGCTTTGATCTTTGGGTCCTCACTGTCCACGGGGATTGTGCCAGAAGACTGGAGAGTGGCGGGTGTTGTTCCTCTCTTCAAGAAAGGAAATAGGAATGACCCTGGTAATTATAGGCCAGTTAGTCTTACTTTGGTGGTCGGTAAGTTAATGGAAAGGGTCATGAGAGATAGGATTTATAACCATTTGAAAAGATTCAGTTTAATCCAGGATAGTCCAAAGATGTGGGGGTTCGGTTGACTGACCACGCTAAAATTGCCCCTTAGTGTCCAGGGATGCGTAGGTTAGCGGGATTACATAAGAACATAAGAAATAGGAGCAGGAGTAGGCCATCTGGCCCTTCGAGCCTGCCCCGCCATTCAATAAGATCATGGCTGATCTGTCGTGGCTCAGTTCCACTTTCCGGCCCTCTCCCCATAACCCTTAATCCCCTCTCTTATCAAAAACCCATCAACCCGCTTCTTGAAAATATTTAGCGAGGCAGCCTCCACCACTTCAACGGGTAGAGAATTCCAGAGATTCACCACCCTTTGAGTGAAGAAGTTCCTCCTCAACTCCGTTCTAAAACGCCCCCCTTTATCTTGAGGCTGTGCCCCCTAGTCCTACTGTCTTTTTTGAGCGGGAAGAGTCTCTCCACCTCTATCCTATCCATCCCATTCATCATCTTATACGTCTCAATGAGATCTCCCCTCATTCTTCTAAACTCCAACGAGTACAAGCCTAGTTTATTCAGCCTCTCCTCATAGCTCAACCCCCTCAACTCCAGTATCAGCCTAGTAAACCTCCTCTGCACTCCCTCCAAGGCCAAAATATCTTTGCGTAGGTGCGGCGCCCAAAACTGCACTCAGTACTCCAGCTGCGGCCTCACCAATGCCCTATACAGCTGCAGCAAGACCTCCCTACTTTTATATTCAATCCCCCTCGCTATGAAGGCCAGCATCCCATTCGCCTTCCTGACCACCTGCTGCACCTGCAAGCTGGGTTTTTGCGACTCATGCACAAGGATCCCGAGGTCCCTCTGCACCGTCGCCTGCTGCAGTTTTTCGCCCCGTAAGTAATAGTCCTTCCTACCATTCTTCCTACCAAAGTGGACCACCTCACACTTGCCAACATTAAATTCCATTTGCCATTTCCTGGCCCATTCGCCCAGCCTATCTAGATCCTTCTGCAGACTCTCCACACCCTCCGCACAATTTGCCGTTCCCCCAATCTTGGTGTCATCCGCAAATTTTGACACCCTACACTCGGTTCCCTCCTCCAGATCATCTATATAAATGGTAAAAATTAGTGAGTATAATGTACAGGGATATGGGAGTAGGGCCTGGGTGGGATTGTGTTCGGTGCAGACTCGATGGCCAAAGGGCCTTTTTCCGCACTGTAGGGTTCTATGATTCTATGAGTCAGCACGGTTTTGTGAGGGGTAAGTCTTGCCTCCCAAATTTGATTGAATTCTTTGAGGAGGTAACTAAGTGTGTAGATGAAGGTAGAGCAGTTGATGTCGTATACATGGATTTTAGTAAGGTGTTTGATAAGGTTCCCCGTGGTAGGCACATGAACAAAGTAAGGAGGTGTGGGATAGAAGGAAATTTGGCCAATTGGATAAGTGACTGACTGTGTCATAGAAGTCATGCTGTGGGTATGCCGGCGTTGGACTGGCGTAAACACAGTAAAAAGTCTGACAACACCAGGTTTTAGTCCAACCAATTTATTTGATAATAGACTCACAAGCTTTCGGGGTTAGCCCCTTTGTCAGGTGAATGGAGAGTTCTGGCCTCCGACAGAACATATAAAGCACAGACAGTCTTGCATCTCTGTAAAAACTTGATGTCTGTGTCGATAAATCGGTTGGACTAAAACCTGGTGTTGTCAGGCTTTTTACTGTGTCTCATAGAAGACAGAGAGTGGTGGTGGAGGGAAAATTTTCAGACTGGAGGCCAGTTACCAGCGGTGTACCACAGGGATCAGTGCTGGATCCTCTGCTATTTGTGATTTTTATCAATGACTTGGAAGAGGGGGCTGAAGGGTGGGTTAGTAAATTTGCTGATGACACCAAGATTGGTGGAGTAGTGGATGAGGTGGAGGGCTCTTGCAGGTTGCAAAGAGACATTGATAGGATGCAGAGCTGGGCCGAAAAGTGGCAGATGGAGTTTAACCCTGATAAGGTGATTCATTTTGGTAGGACAAACTTGAATGCGGATTATAGGGCCAACAGCAGGGTTCTGAGGAATGTGGAGGAACAGAGAGATCTTGGGGTTCATATCCACAGATCTCTGAAGGTTGCCACTCAAATGGATAGAGTCGTGAAGAAGGCTTATAGTGTGTTGGCGTTTATTAACAGGGGGTTTGAGTTTAAGAGCCGTGGGGTTATGCTGCAACTATACCGGACCTTGGTGAGACCACATTTGGAATAGTGTGTTCAGTTCTGGACACCTCTCTATAAGAAGGATGTGGAAGCATTGGAGAGAGTGCAGAGGAGATTTACCAGGATGCTGCCTGGTTTGGAGGGTAGGTCTTATGAGCTGCGGGAGCTGGGGCTTTTCTCTTTAGAGCGGAGGAGGATGAGAGGCGACTTAATAGAGGTTTATAAGATGATGAGAGGGATAGATAGAGTGGACGTTCAGAGACTATTTCCTCGGGTGGATGTAGCTGTTACTAGGGGGCATAACTATAAGGTTCATAGAACATAGAACATTACAGCGCAGAACAGGCCCTTCGGCCCACGATGTTGCGCCGACCAGTTAAAAAAACAATGACCCTCTAACCTAAACCAAACCCTTACCATCCATAAACCTATCCATGGATCTCTTAAACGCCCCCAAACTAGGAACATGGTGGGAGATATAGGAGGGATGTCCGAGGTAGATTCTTCACTCAGAGAGTGGTTGGGGTGTGGAATACACTGCCTGCTGTGATAGTGGAGTCGGACACTTTAGGAACTTCCAGGCAGTTATTGGAAAGGCACATGGAGCACTCCAGAAGGTTAGGGAGTGAGGTAGCTTGATCTTGGGTTTGGACATAGCTCGGCACAACATCGAGGGCCGAAGGGCCTGTACTGTGCTGTACTGTTCTATGTTCTATATTCACCCTTCCATTCTCGCCCCCACCCTCGCCCTTAGCCCCAGCCTCAACCCCCACCCTCACCCCCCCCCCGACGAGAGAGAGCGAGTCAGCAGGGCGCTAACACCCTGAATAGTGAGCACCCACGATTCCTCACCCTCACAACACCCATGCAATGAGCGAGTGAGTGAGAATGAGTCATCAGGGTGCTAGAACAGGGAATCAATGAGAGATCAAGCAGAGGGACAACATCCTGAAGTGGCATCTCCCCCACCCAACTCTCTCACTCCCACTCCCCCCAACCCTCACCCCCACCCACACAACCCCAATTCCACACACCCCCTCCCTCACCTCCAATCCTCCACCCTCAACAACCCCCCACACCCCATCGACTCCCCCCACCAGCCCCCCACCCTGTGATCAGTGTGGATTGAGAGTGAGCCTGTGCTCGATGCGCACTCGGAGTGGCCGGTTACACTCACTCTGTGAGCATAGACAGGTTGCAGGATGATGTAAGCTGCGCTGAACTCCAGGCCCCAGTGTATCTGAGCTCCGAATGTGAGCACCATGAGGAACGTGGATGATGCTCGATAGACAGACAGGTCTGTATTTGAGAATGGTAATCTCACATCCTGACCGTTCACACTCACATCTCCTGAGAACACACAATAAAACACATATCACATACACAGAGAGGGACATAGACACTAGGAGCAGGACGAGGCCATTCGGCCCTTTGAGCCTGCTCCCCCATTCAATATGATCATGGTGGAACGTCTATCTCAAAGCCACATTACTGATTTCTCCCAATGCCCCCGATTCTATTCAAATCTAAACAAAATTCTCTTTCTTAAATACATTCAGGGACTCGGTCTCCACAGCTTCCTGTGGCAGAGAATTTCACCACCCTCTGAGTGAAGAAATATTTCCTCATTTCAGTCCCAAACGGTCTACCCCATATCCTCAGGCTGTAATTCCCAGTTCCAGATTCCCCGACCAGGGGAAGCACACTTCCTGCATCTCTGTCCAGCCCCTCCAGCCCTGTTCGAACTTTATACATTTCAACCCAATCCCCTCTTACCCTTTTAAACTCCAGTGAATACAGGCCCAGGCAGAGACCCTCGTGCACAAACAGCTAGCAGATAATTAGAAAGGCAATGGAATGTTAGCCTTTATTTCAAAGGGAACAAAGTACAGAATAGGGATGTCCTGCTAAAACTACAGAATATTGTCAACAGTTTGGGTTACCTTATCGAGAGAAAGATATACTGGCATTGGAGGGAGTCCAGAGAAGGTGGACTGGGGTGATCCTGAGTCTGGAGGGATTGTTCTGGTTAGGGGAGGTTGAGTAGATTGGACCTGGACTCACTGGAGTTCAGGAGAATTGAGTTAATCTTATTGAGACACATCAGATTCTCAGGGGGTTTGTCCAGGTCGATGCTGAGAGGTTGTTTCCCTGTGTGGGAGAGTCTGGGATCAGAGGGCAGCATCTCAGAGTGAGGGGGGTGCAGGGGGGTCACCCATCGGAGACAGAGATGGGGAGGGATTTCTTCTCAGAGGGGAGTGAATCTGTGGAATTCTTTCCTGCAGAGGGCTGTAGAGACTGGGTTGTTAAGGATGTCCCAGGCTGAGACAGACAGATATTTAATCAGGAAGGAAATCGAGGGTTATGGGGATAAGGCGGGAAAGCGGAGTTGAGGATTATCCCATTCCATCAGTCATGATCCCGTTGGATGGGAGAGCAGACTCGATGGGCTGAATGGTCTAATTCAGCTCCTATGTTTTATGCTGACCCCGCGGTACCAGCCTGGCGAACCCCGGCCACGCACAGTCTCTGACAATTCAGTCCTTCCTCGAACAAGCACTAACTGCTGGCAGCAAGCCTGGCTTTTACCCTCCCTGGTACCATGCCAAAGACTCCAAGAACATCTCCAGTCTCTCCTCACATCGGAGTGTTCACACCTGAATGGATCCTGAGGACAAAACTGAGCAACAAGGGCCCAGCTTCACAACTTACTCAGAATGGCCAAGTCTTCCACCATTCACTGATTACATCCTTGCCCAAATACTCCTTCCAAAGTGTATCACCTCACACTTTCCAAGATGAAGAGACCTTCATCGTCTGCCCATCCCCTAATGAACTCCAATGAGTCCAGGTCCAATCTACTCAACCGCCCCTCATCAGAACAATCCCTCCAGACTCAGGATCAACCCAGTCAACCTTCTCTGGACTCCCTCCAATGGCAGTATACCTTTCTTTCAATAAGGTAACCCAAACTGTTCACAATATTCCAGGTGTGTCTGACTAGTGCCTTCTATAGTTTTAGTAAGACATCCCTATTCTGTACTTCAATCCCTTTGAAATAAAGGCCAACGTTCCATTTGCCTAATTCCTACCCCAGGACCATCCCTGCAAACCCGCAACCTTCCCTCCATCAATCCCACTACCGTTTACCTTCCCTTCCACCCCGTTGCCTCATTTCCTGGGCCCCTCTTAGCCCAGTCCCATCTCACCCAGTCACCCTCTCTCCATATTCCCATTCTTTCCTCCCTCAGTTTCCCACAAACCCTCCACCACCAGCTCATCGAATCTCTACAGTGCAGAAGGAGGCCATTCAGCCCATCGAGTCTGCACCAACCACAATCCCATCCAGACACTTATCCCAATAACTCCATGCATTTACCCTTCTAGGCCCCCTAACACTAAGAGGCAATTTAGCATGGCCAATCCAACTAACCCGCACAGCTTTGGCGGGGCAGGCTCGAAGGGCTAGATGGCCTACTCCTCCTATTTCTTATTTCTTAAGTGGGAGCAAACCGGAGCCCCTGGAGGAAACCCACGCAGACACGAGGAAAATGTGTAAACTCCACACAGACAGTGACCCAAGCCGGGGAATCGAGCCCGGGTCCCTGGCGCTGCGAGGCAGCGGTGCTAACCACTGTGCTGCCCTCCCCCACATCCCAAAACTAGCTCACCCCTATCCAACAACCCCCCCCAGACAATCCCTGCACCCGGTCCTCTATCACCCCTCCCCCAGATCCCAGTCAGAACATGTACCTGTGTGCCGCAGTTTGACAATAGTTTTGTAAACGATGACGGTGATGGATTTCAGGCAGCTCAGAGACTCCCGACCCCCACACTCCACCTGCTCAGCACTGATCAACAACTTCCCATCCACATAGTCCTAGAGAGAGAGAGACACACACACACACTGAGACCAGGGCAATGAGAGAGAGCTCACTGATTCGGTGGGGGCGGTGCGGGATGTCACTGAGACAGGGATCACTGAAACAGAGGGGTCACTGAGACCGGGGGGGGGGGGGGGGGGTGCTGTCACTGAGAGGGGGGTAGTCACTGAGAGGGGGGTTGGTCACTGAGACAGAGGGGTCACTGAGACGCGGGGGGGGGCGGTCACTGAGAGGGGAGTTGGTCACTGAGGCGGGGGGGGTTCACTGAGGCAGGGGGGGTTCACACTGAGAGGGGGCGGGGTTGCTGAGACCAGGGTCATTGAGACGGGATGGGGGGGGTCACTGAGACCAGGGTCGTTGAGATATTGAGATCAGGGGTGTCGCTGAGATCGGGGGTGACTGAGATAGGGGAGTCACAAACAGGGGGTTACTGCAGACACTGAGTTAGAGATGTACCTCACAACCTCTTTAACCACCTCACAGTCTCTGCATATCATTTCCCCAAAGATTTGCACGAGACTCACAAAGACACACACTGTTTTTATTTAGTTCTGGGACATGGGTGTCACTGGCTGGGCCAGCATTTATTACCCATCCCTAGTTGCCCTTGGAGGGCAGTTGAGAGTCAGTCACATTGCTGTGGCTTTGGAGTCACATGTAGGCTGGACTGGGCAAGAACGCCAGATTTCCTTCCCTAAAGGACATTAGTGAATCTGTTGGGTTTTTCCAACAATCGACAATGGTTTCCTGGTCATCAGGAGATTCTTAATTCCAGATTTTTTATTGAATTCATATTTCATTATCTCTGTATTACGAGCCCTGTGATATTCCCGTGTTACTGCTTTCTCTTCCTAATGTATAGCATCTCTGAGATGATTGGCCATTTCCTGATATGGTGAGACCTTGTTCTGATTCACTGTAATCCAAGCAGCAGGTTCTTACCTCCAGCAGTGTGTATTCACAGCTTCCATGGGAGGAATAGCGTTTGTAGTCAAATGTAGCATAGTGTCGGTTTCCAATCACAGCACACTGTGCAGCACACTCATTGTGAGAACATTCCCACTGTCCACCACGACACACACTGCCAAGAAACACAGCAAACCCATTATACTCCTCAAACAGCAAGCTTCTCCAAATAACAACTACACAGGAAATAGGACTGTCCTGTCTGCCACGGTGACACAGCGTCCTCACAGCGCCAGGGACCCGGGTGCGATTCCCAGCTTGGGTCACTGTCCGTGCAGAGACTGCACATTCTCCCTGTGTCTGCGTGGGTTTCCTCTGGGAGCTCCGGTTTCCTCCCACAGTCTGAAAGACATGGTGATTGACCATGCTGAATGTGTAAGTCATGGGGATAGGGCACAGGGGAGGGCCTGGGTGCGATGGTCTTTAGGGGGGGCTAGTATAGACTCAATCAGCCGAATGGCTTCTCCCTATGATCCAATTGAATAGCAGAACAGGCTCGAGGGGCTGAATGGCCACAGCCTGTGTCTATTTCACTCGCTCTGAGAGAATGCAGTGGAATTTTTATTCACATTATTTGTTACTGATGCAGACAGTATCTAACTCTAATCTTCCTGATCTGACACTGGGCCAAAATAGCGGCTCATTTCCTCAGAGTTCCCTCAGTTTCCTGACTGGTTTCAGAACTCCAAAGACAGAGGTGTTTTAGTTTCAATGCAGTCTGTCAATGAACTGCATGGAACAGCAATGTAAATCACTGTCTGACTGACGGCAAATTTAATCTCTCCATCACACAAAGGGAACAAGTGATGTTTTCATTCCTTCCTCTGCTTCACTCAGTAAAATGTAACAGTCTTCAGTCATTAGCTCTTTTGAAAGCTCTTTAGAAAACATCGTCAAACCCGTTCTCTCATTCCATTCCATCACAGATAATCATCAAGCCCAAAGCCACCCTCTCATGCATTCCCCAAACAGCCGTCACTCTCCAGGTGACGGTGTCCCCATGTATCTGCTGTCCTTGTCCTTCTAGATGGAAGTGGTTGTGGTTTTGGAAGGTGCTGTCTAAGGATCCTTGGTGACTTCCTGCAGTGCATCTTGTCGATAGTACATATGGCTGCTACTGAGCGCCGGTGATGGAGGGACTGGATGTGGTGCCAATCAAACGGGTTGCTTTGTCCTGGATGGTGTCGAGCTTCTCGAATGTTGGAGCTGCTCCCATCCAGGCAAGTGGGGAGTATTCCATCACACTCCTGACTTGTGGATGGTGAGTTAGAATTATAGAATTCCCAGTCTCCGACGACCCTGTGCTGTAGGTGTATGTGTGGGATGTGGCAGGGTTCAGGGTGTAAGCAGGAGAACTGGATGATTGAGTTATTGACTTGTTATTGAGAGGGACAGGATCCCGGAGTTAGTTTCACTAAACGGCAGTCAGTGGAAAATGTTGGTTTAACTCACCAGCGATTACATTTCTGCTGGATCACCTGCCCAGGAGGGTATTTGTGTCCATGGCGATAACAGGGACAGTTCTCAGCTTTCACACACATCCCGTTCTCCAGGTAGCGATCGAGGGGACACTCACAGCCGCTGACACACTCCTCCCGACAGTACCCCTCACTGGGGCTGTCCACTGCCTCACAGCTGGCAGGACAGGTGGATATACAGTCCGAGTAAATCATCCCATTGCTGCAACTCTTCCCTAATGCAAACAAAACTCCAATTGAATCAAATCCTATCAGAACCTGGAATGGAGAAACCGAGTTCCCGGATACAACAACCATTGGTTCAATTCCCCATCCCCAAAGTGAACACCCTCACTGACACTTCCATTTATTAACCAAGGAATTGAATATTGGAGCAGGGAGTTTCTGCTAGAATTATATAAAATATTATTTAGACCAGAATCTGAGGACTGGGCACAGTTCCAGGCCCCTCATTACAGAGAGGAGGTGACTGCATTCGAGAGGAAACAGGAGAGATTTGCGAGGATATTGCCAGGACTGGAAAACTGCAGCGATGAGGAAAGATCGGATAGGGTGGGGATTTAATCCTGGAAACAGAGGCAGCTGAGGAGAGATTGGATTGGTGTACAAAATAGTGAGGGGCCTGAAAGGAAGGGTCTTTTTAGCAGAGAGGTCAGTGACTGGAAGATGGGCAGAGATTTAAAATGATTGAGAGAGAGATTAGAGGGGAGCTGATTAAAAATATTTTCCTCTCAAGGGCTGTGTGATCTGGAACAGCCTAACGTCAGTGGTGGGGGATCTTTCGGAGAAGGTACTGAGGGTCAGGATAAATACACATTAGGAAGAAAATGAACTAGTTAGTGACAGGCAGCGTGGTTTTAAACGGGGAAGGTCATGTCTCACCAACTTGATTGAGTTTTTTAAAAGGTGACAAAGATAATTGCTGAGGGAAGGGCTGTGGATATGGTTTATATGGACTTCAGTAAGGTGTTTGACAAGGTCCCACATGGCAGACTGTTACAAAAACTAGAATCAGATGGGATTTGAGGTGGGCTGGCTGGATGGATACAGAACTGGCTTGGTTATAGAAGATAGAGAGTAACGGTTGAAGGGTGTTTTTCAGAATGGAGATCTGTAGCTGGTGGCATTCTGCAGGGATCAGTGCTGGGATCTCTGATGTTTGTAGTATATATAAATCATCTGGAGAAAAATGAGGAGGGTCTGATTAGTAAGTTTGTGGATGACATGAAGATTGGTGGAGTTGCTGATAGTGCCGGGAATTGTTAGAGGGTGCAACAGGATACAGGTAGATTGGAGACTCGGCAGAGAAATGGCAGATAGAGTTTAATCCGGACAAATGTGAGGTGATGCATTTTGGAGGATCAGGTTTAGGTGTGAATTATACTGTAAATGACAGAACCCTGAGGAACATTAACATACAGAGGGATCTGAGCGTGCAGGTCCACAGCTCCCTAAAAGTGACAACACAGGTGGCCAAGGTGATTAAGAAGGCATACGGCATGCTCACCTTCATTGGTCAGGGCATTGAGTACAGGAGCTGGGAAATCATGTCATCATAGAGGTTTACAGCATGGAAACAGGCCCTTCAGCCCAACGTGTCCATGCCACCCTTCTTTTTTAAGCCCCTATTTAATCCCAATTGCCCACATTTGGCCCATATGGGGTTTAATGAGATTGAGGGTTATAGATAGGTCTGTAGGTTGGTAGGTGTTGATGTGATCGGCGCAACTCGTGGGCCGAAGGGCCTGTTTGTGCTGTAGTGTTCTATGTTCTATGTTCTATACCCAATGTACCCATGTAACTGTCTAAATGCTTTTTAAAAGATAAAATTGTACCCACCTCTACTACTACCTCTGGCAGCTTGATCCAGACACTCACCACCCTCTGTGTGAAAAAATTGCCCCTCTGGACACTTTTGTATCTCTCCCCTTTCACCTTAAACCTGTACCCTCTAATTTTAGACTCCCTTACCTTTGGGAAAAGATATTGACTATCTAGCTGATCTGTGCCCCTCATTATTTTATAGACCTCTATAAGATCACCCCTCAGCCTCCTACGCTCCAGAGAAAAAAGTCCCAGTCTATCCAGCCTCTCCTTATAACTCAATCCATCAAGTCCCGGTAGCATCCTAGTAAATCTTTTCTGCACTCTTTCTAGTTTAATAATATCCTTTATATAATAGGGTGACCAGAACTGGACACAGTATTCCAAGTGTGGCCTTACCAATGTCTTGTACAACTTCAACAAGACGTCCCAACTCCTGTATTCAATGTTCTGACCAATGAAACCAAGCATGCTGAATGCCTTCTTCACCACTCTGTCCACCTGTGACTCCACTTTCAAGGAGCTATGAACATGTACCCCTAGATCTCTTTGTTCTGTAACTCTCCCCAGTGCCCTACCATTAACTGAGTAAGTCCTGCCCTGGTTCAATCTACCAAAATACATCACCTCACATTTATCTAAATTAAACTCCGTCTGCCATTCGTCAGCCCACTGGCCCAATTGATCAATATCCCGTTGCAATTGGAGATAACTTTCTTCACTGTCCACTGTGCCACCAATCTTAGTGTCATCTGCAAACTTACTAACCATGCCCCCTATATTCTCATCAAAATCATTAATATAAATGACAAATAACAGTGGGCCCAGCACTGATCCCTGAGGCACACCGCTGGTCACAGGCCTTCAGTTTGAAAAACAACTCTCTACAACCACCCTCTGGCTTCTGTCAAGAAGTGGAGATGCCAGCATTGGACTGGGATAAAGTCTCACAGCAACAGGTTAAAGTCCAACGGGTTTATTTGGTAGTAAACACACTAGCTTTCGGAGCTCTGCTCCATCGTCAGGTGGGGGGAGAGTTCTGATCAGAAACAGGGCATATAAAGGCACACACAGTTTACAGAATACTGATTAGAACGCGAGTCTTTACAGCTGATCAATTCTTAAAGGTCATGATGTGGATATGCCGGCGTTGGACTGGGGTAAACACAGTAAAATGTCTGACAACACCAGGTTTAAGTCTAACTGATTTATTTGATAGTAAACTCACAAGCTTTCGAGGGGACTCCCTCTTCGTCAGGTGAAGGGGCTAACCCGAAAGCTTGTGAGTTTACGATCAAGTAAATCAGTTGGACTTAAACCTGGTGTTGTCAGACTTTTTACAATTCTTAAAGGTGCAGACAATGTGAGTGGAGAGAGCATTAAGCACAGGTTAAAGAGTGTGTAACTATCTGTAATCCCCATGACTTGCCTGAACTTGCAACATCTCACTTACTGTCCTGTCTGGAGATAATACACATCTTGAGGTTAAAGACTCCAGCTTTTATACTCGATACCCCATCCTATAAAGTAAAGTATACCATATGCCTGTCTCGCACACACTGCCTCTCTCTCGCACACTCTCTCTCTCTCTCAAACTCTCTCTCTCAGTCCACACTGTGAGCTGTTCTCCATTCACTTTGTCTCAGTGACTGTGCTGTTATCAATCTGCTGGGAGTGTGAAAGATTACCGCAGAATTCCTGCTTCCTCCATTCGATGAAGATGTGATGTTGTCCACATTCCCGGGAGTAACTAGCAAAAGTTTCACAAACAGAATAGATTCTCTTCCCTTCCTCACTGCCGGAGTACGTACAGAAAGCGAATAAACAGGCATCAACATAACTGCCAGGGCTCACCTAGAGAGAGAATAACACCCGGATCAGAGCGGGAGCGACACCCGGATCAGAATGGGACTGACACCTGGATCAGAGCGGGAGTGAAACCCGGATCAGGGCGGGATTGACACCCGGATCAGGGCGGGACTGACACCCCGATAGAGCGGTTAGCCTGATATCGGTGGTGGGGGAAATGCTGGAGTCATTGTTAAGGATGTAATAACTGAGCATTCGGAAAACGGTGATAAGATCACTCCGAGTCAGCATGGATTCACTAAAGGGAAATGGTGCTTGAAAAATGTTGTGGAATTGTGTACGTCACGCCACAGGGTAACACTCAGATCTGTAACTCCTGCCTTACTGCTGCATAGGTGTCCCAATAGTAAGTAGTGGGTTTGCATCACTTGGTAATGCAATGCACCTTTTTTAATTGCAATCTTCTACCTTTAGTCAGCCATTGGTCAAGTTCAGGATAACGGTTACAGTTTTGGCCACAATTGTGCAGATTGCAAAAATGGTTTCAGAAGGCGTTTGATAAGGTGCCTCACAAGAAGTTATTACAGAAGGTCAGGGGGCATGGAGTTGGGGGTAGGGTGTTAGTGTGGATAGAGGATTGGCTGTCAAATAGGAGGAAGAGAGTGGGGGTCAATGGGTGCTATTCGGATTGGCGGTTGGTGACTAGTGGAGTGCCCAGGGGTCGGTGCTAGGGCCTCAGCTTTTTACCATTTATATAGATGATCTGGAGGAGGGAACCGAGTGTAGGGTGTCGAAATTTGCTGATGACACCAAGATTGGTGGAACGGCAAATTGCGCGGAGGGTGTGGAGAGTCTGCAGAAGGATCTAGATAGGCTGGGCGAATGGGCCAGGAACTGGCAAATGGAATTTAATGTTGGCAAGTGTGAAGTTGTCCATTTTGGTAGGAATAATGGTAGGAAGGATTATTACTTACATGGTGAAAAACTGCAGCAGGCGACGGTGCAGAGGGACCTCGGGGTCCTTGTGCATGAGTCGCAAAAACCCAGCTTGCAGGTGCAGCAGGTGGTCAGGAAGGCGAATGGGATGCTGGCCTTCATAGCGAGGGGGATTGAATATAAAAGTAGGGAGGTCTTGCTGCAGCTGTATAGGGCATTGGTGAGGCCGCAGCTGGAGTACTGTGTGCAGTTTTGGTTGCCACACTTACGCAAGGATATTTTGGCCTTGGAGAGAGTGCAGAGGAGGTTTACTAGGCTGATACCGGAGTTGAGGGGGTTGAGCTATGAGGAGAGGCTGAATAAACTAGGCTTGTAATCGTTAGAGTTTAGAAGAATGAGGGGAGATCTCATTGAGACATATAAGATGATGAATGGGATGGATTGGATAGAGGTGGAGAGGCTCTTCCCGCTCAGAAAGGACAGTAGGACTAGGGGGCACAGCCTCAAGATAAAGGGGGGGCGGTTTAGAACGGAGTTGAGGAGGAACTTCTTCACTCAAAGGGTGGTGAATCTCTGGAATTCTCTGCCCGTTGAAGTGGTGGAGGCTGCCTCGCTAAATATATTTAAGATGCAGGTTGATATGTTTTTGATAGGCAAGGGGATTAAGGGTTATGGGGAGATGGCGGGAAGGTGGAACTGAGACACGACAGATCAGCCATAATCTTATTGGATGGCGGGGCAGGCTCGAGGGGCTAGATGGCCTACTCCTGCTCCTATTTCTTATGTTCTTATGTTCTTATAATTTTTTGAGGATGTGACCAGTAGAGTGGACAGGATAAACCAGTGGATGTTGTGTGTCTGCGCTTTCGAAAGGCTTTTGACCAGGTCCCACACAAGAGATTGGTGAGCAAAGTGAAAGCTGATGGGATTGGGGGTAATGTATTCACGTGGATAGAGAACTGGCTGGCAGACAGGAAGCAGAGAATGGGAATAAATGGGTCCTTTTCAGAGTGGCAGGCAGTGAGTAGTGGGTTACCGCAGGGTTCAGTGCTGGGACCCCAGCTATTCACAAGAGACATTAATGATTTGGACGAAGGAATTAAATGCAATATCTCCAAATTTGCAGATAACGCTAAGCTGGATGGCAGTGTGTGCTGTGGGGACGATGCTCAGGGTGCCTTGGACAGGCTGGCTGAGTGGGCAAATACTCGGCAAATACAATATAATGTGGATAAATGTGAGGTTATCCACTTCGGTGACAAACACCAAGCCAGGTGTTAGACTTGGAGGTAGGTGAGCACTTTGGTGATAGTGACCACAATTCGGTTACGTTTACCTTAGTGATGGAAAGGGATAGGTATATACCGAAGGGCAGAAGTTATAGCTGGGGGAAAGGTAATTATGAGACTATTAGGCCAGATTTAGGATACATAGGGTGGAGTAGGAAATTGCAGGGGCTGGGAACATCTGAAATGTGGAGCTTATTCAAGGAGCAGCTACTGCGAGTCCTTGATAAATATGTACCTGTCAGGCAGGGAGGAAGTGGTCGAACGAGGGAACCGTGGTGTACTAAGGAAGTTGAATCTCTGGTGAAGAGGAAGAAGGAGGCTTATGTAAAGATGAGACGTGAAGGCTCAGTTAGGGCACTGGAGAGTTATAAATTAGCCAGGAAGGAGCTAAAGAGAGAGTTAAGAAGAGCTAGAAGAGGACATGAGAAGACTTTGGCGGATAGGATCAAGGAAAATCCTAAAGCTTTCTATAGGTATGTCAAGAATAAAAGATTGGTTCGGGCAAGATTAGGACCAGTCAGAGACAGCAGTGGGAAGTTGATGACAGCAAATGTTGTCCCCTTGTTCAAGAAGGGGAGTAGAGACCATCCTGGGAATTATAGACCGGTGAGCCTTACTTCTGTTGTGGGCAAAGTTTTGGAAAGAATTATAAGGGATAGGATTTATAATCATCTCAAGAGAAATAAATTGATTAGGGATAGTCAACACGGTTTTGTGAAGGGTAGGTCGTGCCTCACAAACCTTATCGAGTTTTTTGAAAAGGTGACCAAAGAGGTGGATAAGGGTAAGGCAGTTGACGTGGTGTATATGGATTTTAGCAAAGCGTTTGATAAGGTTCCCAATGGTAGGCTACTGCGGAAAATGCAGATGCATGGGATTGAGGGTGATTTAGCAGTTTGGATCAGGAATTGGCTAGCTGATAGAAGACAGAGGGTGGTGGTTGATGGGAAATATTCAACCTGGAGTTCAGTTACAAGTGGTGTACCTCAAGGACCTGTTTTGGGGCCACTGCTGTTTGTCATTTTAATAAATGACCTAGATGAGGGTGTAGAAGGATGGATTAAGTAAATTTATGGATGACACTAAAGTCGGAGGAGTTGTAGACAGTGAGGATGGATGTTACAGTTTGCAGAGGGACATAGATAAGCTGCAGAGCTGGGCCGAGAGGTGGCAGATGGAGTTTAATACGGAAAAGTATGAGGTGATTCACTTTGGTAAGAGTAACAGGAGTACAGAACATAGGGCTAATGGAAGGACTCTTGGTAGTGTCGACAAGCAGAGAGATCTCGGGGTACATGTGCATAGATCCCTGAAAGCTGGCACCCAGGTTGATAAGGTTGTTAAGGAGGCGTACGGTGTGTTAGCTTTTATTGGTAGAGGGATTGAATTTCGGAGCCGTGAGGTCATGTTGCAACTGTACAAAACTCTGGTGCGGCCGCACTTGGAGTATTGCGTACAGTTCTGGTCGCCGCATTATAAGAAAGATGTGGAGGCATTGGAAAGGGTGCAGAGGAGGATTACCAGGATGTTGTCTGGTATGGTGGGAAGGTCTTATGAGGAAAGGCTGAGGGACTTGAGGTTATTTTCATTAGAGAGAAGAAGGTTACGAGATGACCTAATTGAGGCATACAAGATGATCAGAGGGTTAGATAGGGTGGACAGTGAGAGCCTTTTACCTCGGATGGTGATGGCTAACACAAGGGGACATAGCTTTAAATTAAGGGGTGGTAATTATAGGACGGATGTCAGATGTAGGTTCTTTACTCAGAGGGTAGTAAGGGTGTGGAATGCCCTGCCTGCAGCAGTTGTGGACTCGCCAACATTAAAGGCATTCAAATGGTCAGTGGATAGGCATATGGATAATATGGGAATAGTTTAGGTTAGAGGGTCATTAGATTGGTTTCACAGGTTGGTGCAACATTGAGGGCCAAAGGGCCTGTACTGCGCTGTGATGTTCTATGTTCTAAAACAGGGAGGAAGATTATTATCTGAATGGTGGCAGTTTAGGAAAAGGGGAAGTGTGATGTGACCTGGGTGTGATGGTAGAACAGTCACTGAAGGTTGGCCTGCAGGTACAACAGGCAGTGAGGAAAGCTAATGGCATGCTGGCCTTCATAGCAAAAGGATTTGAGTATCGGGGTAAGGATGTCTTGCTGCAGTTATACAGGGCCTTGGTGAGGCCATAGCTTGAGTATTGTGTGCAGGTTTCGGTTCCGAGTCTGAGGAAGGACATTCTTGCAATTGAGGGAGTCCAGTGAAGGTTCACCAGACTGATTCCTGGAATGGCAGAACCGACATTTGGAGAGGGACTGGATCGACTGGGCTTGTACTCACTGGAATTGAGAATGAGTATAAAATCCTGATGGGACTGGAACATAGAACATAGAACATAGAACATTACAGCGCAGAACAGGCCCTTCGGCCCACGATGTTGCGCCGACCAGTTACAAAAACAATGACCCACTAGCCTATACCAATCCCTTTTCGTCCATAAACCTATCCAGAGATCTCTTAAACGCCCCCAAACTAGACGCATTTACAACTGCAGCAGGCAGGGCATTCCAATCCCTCACCACCCGCTGGGTAAAGAACCTACCCCTGACATCCGTCCTGTAGCTACCCCACCTTAATTTAAAGCCATGCCCCCTCGTGCTAGCTTTCTCCATCCGAGGAAAAAGGCTATCACTATCCACCCTATCTAAACCTCTAATCATCTTATATGTTTCAATAAGATCCCCTCTTAGCCGCCTTCTTTCCAACGAAAACAACCCTAAATCCCTCAGTCTCTCCTCATAGGACCTCCCCACCATACCAGGCAACATCCTAGTAAACCTCCTCTGCACCCTCTCCAACGCCTCCACATCCTTCTTGTAATGCGGGGACCAGAACTGCACACAGTACTCCAAGTGCGGCTGCACTAGAGTAGTGTACAGTTGCAACATTACACTGCGACTCCTAAATTCAATCCCCCTACCAATAAACGCCAAGACACCGTACGCCTTCTTAACAACCTTATCTACTTGATTCCCAACTTTCAGGGATCTATGTACACACACACCTAGATCCCTCTGTTCATCCACACTATTCAAAGTCCTCCCGTTAGCCCTATACTCGACACATCTGTTGTTCCTACCAAAGTGAATTACCTCACACTTTTCCGCATTAAACTCCATCTGCCACCTCTCGGCCCAGCTCTGCAACCTGTCTAAGTCTCCCTGTAAACTAAGACACCCTTCCTCACAATCTACCACACCTCCGACTTTGGTGTCATCAGCAAATTTACTAATCCACCCAACTATACCCTCATCCAGATCATTAATAAAAATTACAAACAACAGTGGCCCCAAAACAGATCCCTGAGGCACACCACTCGTAACTGTACTCCATGATGAATATTTACCATCCACCACCACCCTCTGTCTCCTATCTGATAGCCAATTCCTGATCCAACTTCCTAGATTACCCACAATCCCATACATCTGCATTTTCTGCAGAAGCCTACCATGGTGAACCTTATCGAACGCCTTACTAAAATCCATGTATACCACGTCAACTGCCTTGCCCCCATCCACCTCTTTGGTCACCTGGAACAGGCTCGTTGTGGGAAGAATGTTCCTGATGTTGGGGAAGTCCAGAATTCAGGGTCACAGACTTAGAATAAGGGGTAGAACATAGAACACTACAGCACAAACAGGCGTTTCCACCCACAAGTTACGCCAATCATATCCATACCTACCAGGCCATAGAACTATCTGTAACTTCCAATCCCATTAAATCCCATGTACTCATCCAGAAGTCTTTTAAAAGACCCCAGTGAGTTCCCCTCTACCACCACTGACGGCAGCCGATTCCACTCACCCACCACCCTCTGAGTGAAAAACTTACCCCTGACATCTCCTCTGTGAATGGTAAGCCATTCAGAACTGAGATGAGGGAGAACTTCTTCACTCAGAGAATTGTGAACCTGTGGAATTCTCTACCACAGAAAACTAGTATGAGTATAGCCCCAGTCTACTCAGTCTCTCCTCATAAGCCAATCCTCTCAACTCCAGAATCAACCTAGTGAACCTCCTCTGCACCCCCTCCAGTGCCAGTATATCCTTTCTCAAGTAAGGAGACCAAAACTGTACACAGTACTCCAGGTGTGGCTTCACCAGCACCATATACAGCTACAACATAACCTCACTGTTTTTAAACTCCATCCCTCTCGCAGTGAAGGACAAAATTCCATTTGCCTTCTTAATTACCTGCTGCATCTGCAAACCAACTCTTTGAGATTCCTGCACAAGGACACCCAGGTCCCTCTGCACAGCAGCATGCTGCGATTTTTTACCATTTAAATAATAGTCCATTTTGCTGTTATTCCTACCAAAATGAATGACCTTGCATTTACCAACATTGTACTCCATCTGCCAGACCCTCGCCCACTCACTTAGACTGTCTATATCCCTTTGCAGACTTTCTGCGTCCTCTGCACGCTTTACTCTTCCACCCATGTTCATGTCATCTGGGAATTTTGACACACTACACTTGGTCCCCAACTCCAAATCATCTGTGTAAATCGTAAACAATTTCAGTCCCAACACTGATCCCTGAGGCACACCACTAGTCGCTGTTCGCCAACCAGAAAAACACCCATTTACCCCCACTCTTTGCTTTCTGTTAGTTAACCAATCCTCTATCCATGCTAATACATTACCCGTAACACTGTGCACCTTTATCTTATGGAGCAGTCTTTGGTGCGACATCTTGTCAAATGTCTTCTGGAAATCCAGATACACCACATCCACAGGTTCCCCATTGTCCACTGCACATGTAATGTTCTCAGAGAATTCCACCAAATTAATCAAACATGACCTGTCCTTCATGAACCCATGCTGCGTTTTACCAATGGGACAATTTATATCCAGATGTTTCACTATTTCTTCCTTGATGAGAGATTCAAGCATTTTCCCTACTACAGAAGTTAAGCTAACCGGCCGATAGTTACCTGCCTTTTGTCTACCTCCTTTTTTAAACAGCGACGTCACATTTGCTGTTTTCCAATCTGCGGGAACCATCCCAGAGTCCAACGAATTTTGGTAAATTATTACTAGTGCGTTAGGCTCTCTGAAATTGGCCAGTCTGCTCTGCAGGCTGGGAGGCATAGAGCAGAGTTTCTGTGATTAGTTGATATCGACAGTTAGTCTGGATGTTTTGTACCTGTGTGTGACACTGGCTGAATGGTGATGTAAGGAGGCGACCACACAGTGTTTCAGCTGCCTGACGTAACTGGGCATCCTGAGTGTCGCACCCGGTACTCAGCTGTGAGGCTTCATCACAGTCCTGAAAAAACAACACAAAGCACCAAATTCAAACACTTTACCCCAGTGATCACCCTCAACACTGGGGCCCCACAAGGCTGTGTTCTCAGCCCCCTACTATACTCCTCATACACCAATGACTGTGTGGCCAAATTCACCTCCAATTTGATTTTCAAGTTTGCTGATGACACCACTGCAGTGGGTCGGATCTCAAACAATGACGAGACAGAGTACAGGAATGAGATAGAGAATCTGGTGAACTGGTGCGGCAACAATAATCTCTCCCTCAACGTCAACAAAACGAAGGGAATTGTCATTGACTTCAGGAAGCGTAAAGGAGAACATGCCCCTGTCTATATCAACGGGGATGAAGTAGAAATGGTCGAGAGCTTCGCGTTTTTAGGTGTCCATATCACCAACAACCTGTCCTGGTCCCCCTCATGCCGACACTATAGTTAAGAAAGACTAGCAACACATAGAATCCTAGTGCTGAAGGAGGCCTGTTGGCCCATCAAGTCGGCACCGACCACAATCCCACCCAGCCCGTATTCCCATAACCCCCCCCATATTTATCATGCTAATTCCCCTGACATAAAGGGTCAATTTAGCTTGGCCAATTAACCTAACCCACACATCTTTGGGCTGTGGGAGGAAACCCACGCAGACACAGGGAGAATGTGCAAATTCCACACAGACAGTGACCCAAGGCCGGAATCAAACTGGGTCCCTGGTGCTGTGAGGCAGCAGTACTAACCACTGTGCTACCTAACCCTAACCCTAAGCCTCTGCTTTCTCAGAAGATTATGGAAATTTGGCATGTCAGCTACAACTCTCACCAACTTTTACAGATGCCCCATAGAAAGCATTCTTTCTGGTTGTATCACAGCTTGGTCTGGACTCCTGCTCTGCCCAAGACTGCAAGGAACTACAAAAGGTTGGGAATGTAGCCCAATCCATCACGCAAACCAGCCTCCCATCCATTGACTGTGTCCACACTTCCCACTGCCTTGGCAAAACAGCCAGCTTGATTAAGGACCCCACGCACCCCGGACATTCTCTCTTCCACCTTCTTCTGTTGGGAAAAGATACAAAAGTCTAAGGTCCCGTACCGACCGACTCAAGAACAGCTTCTTCCCTGCTGCTGTCAGACTTTTGAATGGACCTACATCACATTAAGCTGATCTTTCTCTACACCCTCGCTGTGACTGTAACACTACATTCTGCACCCTCTCCTTTCCTTCTCTATGAACAGTATGCTTTGTCTGTATAGTGCACAAGAAGCTATACTTTTCACTGTATGTTAATCACGTGACAATAATAAATCAAATCAAAAAACCCAAACCAACCAACCCCCAACCTCTGCACCTGTTCCAACACCCCAAAACTCCCAATCCCTCACCCCCGCAAAAACACAGAGCCCCAATGGCTGAGTTGTTAACAACTGGATTGGTTACCCCTCTCCGAACACTCAACGCTTCTGGCCCCCAAATCTGACCCCTTCATCATCCCAAATCTACCTGTGGTTCTGGCTCAGAAACTCGCCAGGAATTCCCAAAAGTGGCGGAAATGTCGGTAATGGAACCAGTGGGAGTGGTGAAATCATCTGTGGAGATAAAGAGAGGGTTCAGAGACAGCTCCACACACCCACATATAACCCCCCACGCAACCCCACACACATACAGACAACGCCCCCCCCAACACACATACATTCACACTCACACAACCCCACTCTCATACACAGACACACTCGCACTCGCAGCCGCACACACAACCCCAAACAGACACACACACCCACTCACACACAGCCCTATGCACATACACACCCCACCCCACACACACATAACTCCATATGGGGAGATTTGATAGAGGTGTATAAGATTTTGATGGGTATAGATAGAGTGAATGCAAGCAGGCTTTTTCCACTGAGGCTAGGGGAGAAAAAAACCAGAGGGCATGGGTTAAGGGTGAAGGGGGAAAAGTTTAAAGGGAATATTGGGGGGGGTTCTTCACACAGAGAGTGGTGGGAGTGTGGAATGAGCTGCCGGATAAAGTGGTAAATGCGGGGTCACTTTTAACATTTAAGAAAAACTTGGATGGGTTCATGGATGAGAGGGGTGTGGAGGGATATGGTCCAAGTGCAGGTCAGTGGGACTAGTCAAAAAATGGTTCAGCACAGACAAGAAGGGCCAAAAGGCCTGTTTCTGAGCTGTAATTTTCTATGGTTCTACAAACAACCCAAATAGACAATCCCACACACACGCACACACACACGTGCACACACACGCACACACACACGTGCACACACACGTGCACACACGCACAGGGGGATGTGGCTCTTGCGGCTAAAGGGATTAAGGGGAATGGAAAGAAAGTGGAGTGAGATACTGACAGTGCATGATCAGCCATGATCATACTGAATGGTACAGACCCGACGGGCTGAATGGCCTACTCCTGCCCCTATTCTCTGTTTCAATGAGTCTCAGTGAGATTCTGGGTGAGGTGGGGATGTTCCGACACTGGCAGTTGGGTGTGAATATCGCTGCTCTCACTGGGTTCCCCGCTGTTGCCTGCTGGTGGGAGCGGAGGATGGGCGAGAGTGCAGTGAGTGTCTCCTATCCCGGGGCTCGGGGTGGGTGTGAACCCAGACACAGCTTCCCCCACACACACATTCCATCCAGGACCACTTTGTGTCTCTTACCTTTGACCTGGTCATTGTAAATGCCACACAACCCCCGGGTCACTGACTTCAACTCTGAACTGACTGTCACTGAAACTAATCTGTCTCCATCAAACTTCAGGCTAACCCCGAGACCACTCTCCAGAAAAATATAATCTCCGAGCCAGCGGATACCGATCCCTGAGGGAGAGAGAGAGAGAGAGAAGATTAACTCACTAATAGACAGAGAGACGGACAGAGGGAAAGAAAGAAAGAGAGAGAGAGACAGGGACAGAGAGAGAGACACACAGAGAGAAAGAGAGGGAGAGACAGAGACAGAGAGACACACAGAGAGTCATAGAGGTTTAAAGCATGGAAATAGGCCCTTTGGCACAACTTGTCCATGTTGCCCCTCTTATTTAAAATCCCTAAACTAATCCCAATTGCCCGCATTTGGCCCATATCCCACAATATCCATCGTACCCATGTAACTGTCTAAATGCTTTTTAAAAGATAAAATTGTCCCCGCCTCTACTACTACCTCTGGCAGCTTGTTCCAGACACTCACCACCCTCTGTGTGAAAAAATTGCCCCTCTGGATACTTTTGTATCTCTCCCCTCTCACCTTAAACCTGTACCCTCTAGTTTTAGACTCCCCTACCTTTGGGAAAAGATATTGACTATCTAGCTGATCTGTGCCCCTTATTATTTTATAGACCTCTACAAGATCACCCCTCAGCCTCCTACACTCCAGAGAAAAAAGTCCCAGTCTATCCAGCCTCTCCTTATAACTCAATCCATCAAGTCCCGGTAACATCCTAGTAAATCTTTTCTGCACTCTTTCTAGTTCAATAATATCCTTTCTACAATAGGGTGACCAGAATTGTACACAGTATTCCAAGTGTGGCCTTACCAATGTCTTGTACAACTTCAACAAGATGTCCCAGCTAAAAGAGGGCTAAAAGAAGACATGAGGTTGCTTTGGCAATCAAGGTGAAGGATAATCCCAGGAGCTTCTACAGGAATATTAAGAGAAAAAGGATCGTAAGGGATAAAATTGGTCCTCTTGAAGACCAGGGTGGTAGACTGTGTATGGAACCAAAAGAGATGGGGGAGATACTAAATGGGTTTTTTGCGTCCGTATTTACTGAGGAAATAGGCATGGAGTCTTCAGAAATAGGGCAAACAGGTAGGGAGGTCATGGAACCTTTACAGATTAAAGAGGAGGAGGTGCTGGCTGTCTTGAGGCAAATCAGAGTGGATAAATCCCCAGGACCGGACAGGATATTCCTACGGACCTTGAAGGAGACGAGTGTTGAAATTGCAGGGGGCCTGGCAGATATATTTAAAGTGTTGGTATCCACGGGTGAGGTACCGGATGATTGGAGGATAGCTCATGTTGTTCTGCTGTTTAAAAAAGGCTCAAAAAGTAATCCAGGAAATTATAGGCCAGTAAGCTTGATATCAGTAGTAGGTAAATTATTGGAAGGTGTGACAAGGGATAGGATCGACAAATACTTGGATGGATATGGACTTATTAGGGAGAATCAACATGGCTTTGTGTGTGGTAGGTCATGTTTAACCAATCTATTAGAGTTTTTCGAGGAGGTTACCAGGAAAATGGATGAAGGGAAGGTGGTGGATGTTGTCTACCTGGATTTCAGTAAGGCCTCTGACAAGGTCTCCCATGGGAGGTTAGTTAGGAAGGTTCAGTCGCTAGGTATACATGGAGAGATAGTAAATTGGATTAGACATTGGCTCAATGGAAGAATGTTGTGGGTATGCCGGCGTTGGACTGGCGTAAACACAGTAAAAAGTCTGACAACACCAGGTTTTAGTCCAACCTATTTATTTGATAATATACTCACAAGCTTTCGGGGTTAGCCCCTTCGTCAGGTGAATGGAGAGTTCTGGCCTCAGACAGAGCATATAAAGCACAGACAGTTTAGAGATTACTGATTAGAATGCAAATCCTTACACCTAACCTGCTGTTCAAGACCTGAAGTGGCTGATAATGTGAGTGGAAGGAGCACTGATCACAGTTTAAAGAGATGTGTATTGTCTCCAGACAGTACAATAAGTGAGGTTCTTTAAACTGTGATCAGTGCTCCTTCCACTCACATTATCAGCCACTTCAGGTCTTGAACAGCAGGTTAGGTGTAAGGATTCGCATTCTAATCAGTAATCTCTAAACTGTCTGTGCTTTATATGCTCTGTCTGAGGCCAGAACTCTCCATTCACCTGACGAAGGGGCTAACCCCGAAAGCTTGTGAGTATATTATCAAATCAATGGAAGAAGCCAGAGAGTGGTTGTGGAGGATTGCTTCTCTGAGTGGAGGCCTGTGACTAGTGGTGTGCCGCAGGGATCGGTGTTGGGTCCATTGTTGTTTGTCATCTCTATCAATGATCTGGATGATAATGTGGTAAATTGGATCAGCAAATTTGCTGATGATACAAAGATTGGAGGTGTAGTGGACAGTGAGGAAGGTTTTCAAAGCTTGCAGAGGGATTTGGACCAACTAGAAAAATGGGCTGAAAAATGGAAAATGGAATTTAATGCAGACAAGTGTGAGGTATTACACTTTGGAAGGACAAACCAAGGTAGAACGTACAGGGTAAATGGTAGGACTCTGAAGAGTGCAGTAGGACAGAGGGATCTGGGAATACAGATACATAATTCCCTAAAAGTGACGTCACAGGTGGATAGGGTCGTAAAGAGTGCTTTTGGTACATTGGCCTTTATAAATCAGAGTATTGAGTATAAGAGTTGGAATGTTATGGTGAGGTTGTATAAGACATTGGTGAGGCTGAATTTAGAGTATTGTGTGCAGTTTTGGTCACCTAATTACGGGAAGGATATTAATAAGGTTGAAAGAGTGCAGAGAAGGTTCACAGGGATGTTGCCGGGACTTGAGAAACTGAGTTACAGAGAAAGGATGAATAGGTTAGGACTTTATTCCCTGGAGAGTAGAAGAATGAGGGGAGATTTGATAGAGGTGTATAAGATTTTGATGGGTATAGATAGAGTGAATGCAAGCAGGCTTTTTCCACTGAGGCTAGGGGAGAAAAAAACCAGAGGGCATGGGTTAAGGGTGAAGGGGGAAAAGTTTAAAGGGAATATTAGGGGGGGTTCTTCACACAGAGAGTGGTGGGAGTGTGGAATGAGCTGCCGGATAAAGTGGTAAATGTGGGGTCACTTTTAACATTTAAGAAAAACTTGGATGGGTTCATGGATGAGAGGGGTGTGGAGGGATATGGTCCAAGTGCAAGTCAGTGGGACGAGGCAAAAAATGGTTCAGCACAGACAAGAAGGGCCAAAAGGCCCGTTTCTGAGCTATACTTTTCTACGGTTCTAACCCTTGTATTCAATGTTCTGACCGATGAAACCAAGCATGCTGAACGCCTTCTTCACCACTCTGTCCACCTGTGACCCCACTTTCAAGGAGCTATGAACCTGTCCCCCGAGATCTCTTTGTTCTGTAACTCTCCCCAACGCCGTACCATTAACTGAGTAAGTCCTGCCAATGCATCACCTCACATTTGTCTAAATTAAACGCCATCTGCCATTCATCAGCCCACTGGCCCAATTGATCAAGATCCCGTTGCAATTGGAGATAACTTTCTTCACTGTCCACTATGCCACCAATCTTGGTGTCATCTGCAAACTGACTAACCATGCTTCCTATATTCTCATCCAAATCATTAATATAAATGACAAATAACAGTGGGCCCAGCACTGATCCCTGAGGCACACCGCTGGTCACAGGCCTCCAGTTTGAAAAACAACCCTCTACAACCACCCTCTAAAAGACAGAGACAGGGAGAGAGAGTAAGAAGGAGACAAATTGCCAAAGAGGCAGAGAGAGCAACAGAGAGAGAGAGAGAATGGCCTTTATAGCAAGGGGGATAGAATATAAAAGCAAGGAGGTCTTGCTGCAACTGTACAGGGCACTGGTGAGGCCGCAGCTGGAGTACTGTGTGCAGTTTTGGTTGCCGCACTTACGCAAGGATATTTTGGCCTTGGAGGGAGTGCAGAGGAGGTTTACTAGGCTGATACCAGAGTTGAGGGGGTTGAACAATGAAGAGAGGCTGAATAGACTGGGCTTGTACTCGTTAGAGTTTAGAAGGATGAGGGGGGATCTTATTGAGACGTATAAGATGATGAAGGGGATGGATAGAATAGAGGTGGAGAGGTTCTTCCCGCTTAGAAAGGACAGCAGGACAAGAGGGCACAGCCTCAAAATAAGGGGAGGGCAGTTTAGAACGGAGTTGAGGAGGAACTTCTTCACTCAAAGGGTGGTGAATCTCTGAAATTCTCTGCCCATTGAAGTGTTGGAGGCTGCCTCGCTGAGTATTTTTAAGACACGGGTTGATAGGTTTTTGATAGGCAAGGGGATTAAGGGTTATGGGGAGAGGGCGGGAATGTGGAACTGAGCCACGACAGATCAGCCATGATCTTATTGAATGGCGGGGCAGGCTCGAAGGGCTAGATGGCCTACTCCTGCTCCTATTTCTTATGTTCTTATGTATCAGCTGATTGCTGTCAATGTGTAAATACTCTCCACATTTCCAAATAAAAACTAAAAGTTAGGATCTATCAAATCAGATTCTAGTCCAGAATCAGAACTCCAGAAACAATATAGGCTGTGACTGTAACAGAGACAGAGAGTGCGCACGGGACAGACGGAGAGCGCGCACGCGGGACAGGCGGAGAGCGCGCGCGCAAGACAGGCGGAGAGCGCGCGCGCAAAACAGGCGGAGAGTGCGCGCCCAAGACAGGCGGAGAGCCAGAGAGAGACTTACCATTGTGATAATATGGTTTTCTGGGGGTGATTGTCGCTCCGTTGATGATTACAGTTTGATTCTGAGCCAGGATCAGATCCAAACCAAACATGATTCTCAATACCTGAGATTGAGGGAGTGAGAGAGAGGTTAGTGACTGGGACAGGACTATCACAACAGGAGTAGGCCATTCAGCCCATCAAGCCTGCTCCATCATTGTTGGTCACCCTGCCTTTTTCCCCACACTATCCCCATGTTCCTTTCTGTTTTTGGAATTTAAAAACATGCCAATCTCTGCTTTAATCCAGGAAATTATATTCTTTTACGACTGTCAAAAATAGGCTTACATTAACACTGCAATGAAGCTACTGTGAAAATCCCCTAGTTGCCACCCTCTGGCGCCTGTTTGAATACACTGAGTACGGCCAATGCCCCTAACCAGCATATTTTTCAGACTGTGGGAGAAAACCAGAGCACCCGGAGGAAACCCACACAGACATGGGGAGAACGTGCAGATTCCATACAGACATCACTCAAGCCGGGAATCGAACCTGGTTCCCTGAGGATTGGGAAACTGCCAATGCAGTAACTTATTCAAAAAAAGAGGGAGACAAAAACAGGTAACTATAGACTAGTTAGCTTAACATCTATCACTGGGAAAATGTTCAAGGCCATTATAGAGGATGTATAAAGAACAAAGAAAATTACAGCACAGGAACAGGCCCTTCGGCCCCTCCAAGCCTGCACTGACCATGCTGCCCGACTGAACTAAAACCCCCTACTCTTCCAGGGACCATATCCCTCTATTCCCATCCTATTCATGTACTTGTCAAGACGCCCCATAAAACTCACTGTTGAACCTCTTGCACTCCCTCCCCCGACAATGAGTTCCAGGCACCCACCACTCTCTGTGTAAAAAATCTGCCTCATACATCTCCTTTAAACCTTGCCCCTCGCACCTTAAACCTGTGCCCCCCCCCCCAGTAATTGACTCTTCCACCCTGGGAAAAAGCTTCTGACTATCCACTCTGTCCGTGCCTCTCATAATCTTGTAGATTTCTATCAGGTCTCCCCTCAACCTCTGTCATTCCAGTGAGAATAAACCAAGTTTCTCCAACCTCTCCTCATAGCTAATGCCCTCCATACCAGGGCAACATCCTGGTAAATCTTTTCTGTACCCTCTCCAAAGCCCCCACATCCTTCTGGTAGTGTGGCAATCAGAATTGAACACTATATTCCAAGTGCAGCCTCACTAAAGTTTTATAAAGCTGCAACGTGACTTGCCAATTTTTAAACTCAGTGCCCCGGCTGATGAAGGCAAGCATGCCGTATGCCTTCTTCACTACCTTTTCCACCTGCATCGTCACTTTCAGTGACCTGTGTACCTGTACACCCAGATCCCTCTGCCTATCGATACTCTTCAGGGTTCTGCCATTTACTGTATATTTCCTATCTGTATTAGACCTTCCAAAATGCATTACCTCACATTTGTCTGGATTAAGCTCCATCTGCCATCTCTCTGCCCAAGTCTCCAACTGATCTATATCCTGCTGTATCCTCTGATGGTCCTCATTGCTATCCGCAAATCCACCAACCTTTGTGTCATCCGCAAACTTACTAATCAATCCAGTTACATTTTCCTCCAAACCATTTATATATATTACAAACAGCAAAGGTCCCAGCACTGATCCCTGAGGAACACCACTTGTCACAGCCCTCCATTCAGAAACACACCCTTCCACTGCTACCCTCTGTCTTCTTTGACCGAGCCAGTTTTGTATCCACCTTGCCAGCTCACCTCTGATCCCACTGCGACTTCACCTTCTGCACCAGTCTGCCATGAGGGACCTTGTCAAAGGCCTTACTGAAGCCCATGTAGACAGCATCCACTGCCCTACCCTCATCAATCATCTTCGTCACTTCCTCGAAAAACTTGATCACAACCTCCCCTTCACGAAACCATGTCGCTCTCACTAATACGCCCACTTATTTCCAAGTGGGAATAAATCTTGTCTTGAAAAATCCTCTCCAATAATTTCCCTACCACTGATGTAATAACAGTATTTATAAATACATATTATATTCAAACAGAGTCAGCATGGCTTCATGAAGCAGAAATCATGCCTGACAGATTTATTAGAATTCTTTAAGGTGATCCTGAGCAGGTTAGATCAAGGGGAACCAGTAGACAGAATATATTTGGATTTCCAAAAAGCATTCAAAAAGTCACTGCACAAAAGGTTACTTAATAAGATAAGAGCCAGTGGTGCTGGGAGTATTGTATTAACACAGACAGAAGACAACGAGTTGTGATAAGAGGGACATTTTTAGGATGGCAGCCAGTAAGTAGTGGACTGCCACAGGGATCAGTGCTGGAGCCACAATTATTTATAAAATATATTAATGATTTGGATAAGGGATGTGAATGTATTTTTGCCGAGTTTGTGGATGAAGACAAGTGATGAGGATGATACAGGATCTGCAGAGGGATAGAGTTAGGTTAGATGAGTGGGTAAAAATTTGGCAGCTGGAATCTAATGTAAGTAAATGTGAAGTTATGAACATTGGTAGGAAGAGTAAAGGTGTTGAACATTATTTAAATGGAGATAAGATGCAGAATGATGCAGCACAGAGGGATTAGTGATCCTGCTGCATAAACCACACAACACTGGCTCGCTAGTTCAGCAGGTAATTAGAAAGGCAATGGAATGTTAGCCTTTATTTCAAAGGGAATGAACTACAGAATAGGGACGTCCTGCTAAAACTATAGAAGGCGCTAGTCAGACCACACCTGGAATAATCTGAATGGTTTTTATCCCCTTATGTAAAGAAGATATACTGGCATTGGAGACAGACTCATCAGGTTGAACCGAGATCTGAAGGGATTTGCTTATGAGGAGAGGTTGAGTAGGTTGGAATTGTACTCATTGGAGTTTAGAAGAATAAGAGGTGATCTTATTAAATCATATCGGATTCTCAGGGGTTTGACAGGGTCAATGCTGAGAGGTTGCTTCCCCCTTGTGGGAGAGTCTAGGACCAGAGGACATCATCTCAGAGTAGGGAGTCGCCCCTTTAAGACTAGAGATAGGAAGGGATTTCTTCTCAGAGGGCAGTGAATCTGTGGAATTCTTTCCTGCAGAGGGCTGTAGAGACTGGGTCGTTAAGGATGTCCCAGGCTGAGACAGGCAGATATTTAATCAGGAAGGAAATCGAGGGTTATGGGGATAAGGCGGGAAAGCCGAGTTGAGGATTATCACATCAGATTGGATGGGGGAGCAGACTCGATGGGCTGAATGGCCTCCTTTGAGGAGATTTGATGGAGGTGTTTAAAATCATGAGGGCACTGGACAGATTAGATCGGGAGAAACCTTTCCTCCTTATTAAAGGCCCAAGGATGAGAGGGCACTGAGTTAAAATGATCTGAATATGATTTTTTTAAAAACTTTCTTACCCAGAGAGTGTTCGGGGTCTGGAACGTTCTACCTGGGAGTGTGATGGAGGCAGGTTCAATGGAGGCACCTGGGAGGGCAGCGGATGGTTCAATGAACAGAAACAATGCACAGGGGGTGGGGAAAAGGCAGGGAAAGGTGGGGAAAAGGTACTGAGTCATGATATGCATTTGGAGAGCCAGTACAGACACGATGGGCTGAATGGCCTCCTTCTGCACTGTAATAATACTGTGATTCTCCATGTCTCTCTGACTGTGGGACACTGCCTCTATCTCCCTCAGTGGAGATCAGCTCAAGTGAATCTATGAGTCATTCCAAAGGTCAGTGAGACAGTGGGGGAGTGACAGAGATATTGTATATTTGGCTGTTACTCTGGACTGTGTTACACTGAGAGAGTCTCAATGCTGACCTTGGGGCACTCTCTCCTCACAGTACATTGGGCAGTTGAGATGTAGACAGCCCACGTTCCGTCCATTGAGGAAGCCAAGTTGTAGGTGCAGGTTCCATCAAAATTGAAATGTTTCCCATCAAAAGTTCGGAAATGAAATCCGCTCCAGGTCATACAGGTGGCGAAGAAACGATATTCCTTCCCGGAGCTCGGCACAGGAGCAGACACGAGAGGTCTGAGCAGCAAGGGACTGGATAGGGCCTCTGTCAGAGCAACAAAACAGCCAAACTCATCACTTCAAAATCACCAAAATAGACTCATCGCACCCCAAATTACCCCAGAGAACCCCCCACGCAATGCACCCCAGCAACACCCCCCGCAATACCCCCCCACAATTCCCCCCTGCAATCCCCCCCCTGCAATCCCCCCACACAATACCCCCCCTGCAATCCACCCCAGCAATACCCCCCGCAATACCCCCCCACAATACCCCCCGCAATACCCCCCACAATACCCCCCCTGCAATCCCCCCCCACAATCCCCCCCGCAATCCCCCCCACAATGCACCCCAGCAACACCCCCCGCAATACCCCCCCACAATTCCCTCCCGCAATCCCCCCCCGCAATCCCCCCCACAATGCACCCGAGCAATACCCCCCGCAATACCCCCCCCCACAATACCACCCCTGCAATCCCCCCCTGCAATACCCCCCCCCCCCCCCCCCATAATACCCCACTATCCCTCTCATAGTACCCAGTCACTGTCACAAACTATCCCGATCAGTGAGTGTTGATCATTAGTTATGGCTGATAGAAGAACAAAGAGGAGAAAAGAACAAAGAAAAGTCGGGCACAGGAACAGGCCCTTCGGCCCGCCAAGCCTGTGCTGATCATGATGCCCGAACTAAACTAAATAAAAACCTTCTGTCCTCACTCAATCCATATCCCTCTATTTCCTCCCTATTCATGAACCCATCCAGATGTTTCTTAAATGTTGTTAATGTTCCTGCTTCCACCACCTCCTCTGGCAGCGCATTCCTGGCACCCACCCCTCTCTGTGTGAAAAACCCCCCCCCGCACATCCCCCTTAAACTTCCCCCTCTCACCTTGAACCTGTGTCCCCCCGTGTAATTGACACTTCCACCCTGGGGAAAAGCCTCTGACTATCCGCCCTGTCTGTGCCTCTCATCATTCTGTAGACCCTCCATCAGGTCTCCCCCTCAGCCTTTATCTTTCCAGGGAAAACAATCCTAGTTTATTCAATCTCTCCTCTCCATTCAACAAATGCCTCACGTTTGTCTGGATTAAACTCCATCTGCCATTTCTCTGCCCAGGCCTCCAATCTATCTCGATCTTGTTGTATCCTTTGACAATCCCTGGCAACTCCACCAATCTTCATGTCATCTGCAAACTTACTAATCAGACCACCCACATTTTCCTCCAGATGATTTATATATACTACAAACAACAGAGATCCCAGCACTGATCCCTGCGGAACACCATCAAATACAGATCTCCATTCTGAAAAACACCCTTCCACCGCTACTATCTTCTATAACCAAGCCAGTTCTGTATCCATCCAGCCAGCCCACCCCGAATCCCATCTGATTCTAGTTTTTGTAACAGTCTGCCATGTGGGACCTTGTCAAACACCTTACTGAAATCCATATAAACCACATCCACAGCCCTTCCCTCAGCAATTATCTTTGTCACCTTTTCAAAAAAACTCAATCAAGTTGGTGAGACATGACCTTCCCCATTTAAAACCTGCTGCCTGTCACTAACTAGTTCATTTTCTTCCGAATGTGCATATATCCTGTCCCTCAGTACCTTCTCCAAAAGATCCCCCACCACTGACGTCAGGCTCACTGGCCTATAATTTCCTGGATTATCCCTGCTTCATTTCCTAGCTGATAGTGTTGATAATTACTTGATAGTTTTGATAGTTAGTTGATGGTTAGATGGTTAGTTGATGGTTAGCTGATGGTTTAGATGGTTAGTTGATGGTTTAGATGGTCAGTTGATGGTTAGCTGATGGTTTAGATGGTCAGTTGATGGTTAGTTGATGGTTTAGATGGTTAGTTGATGGTTAGTCGATGGTTTAGATGGTCAGTTGATGGTTAGCTGATGGTTTAGATGGTCACTTGATGGTTAGCTGATGGTTTAGATGGTCAGTTGATGGTTTAGATGGTTAGTTGATGGTTAGTCGATGGTTTAGATGGTCAGTTGATGGTTAGCTGATGGTTTAGATGGTCACTTGATGGTTAGCTGATGGTTTAGATGGTTAGTTGATGGTTTAGATGGTTAGTCGATGGTTTACATAGATAGTTGATGCTGTTTCACTAACCTGGCAGAGTGAGATAGGAACAGGAGAAACAGAAGCCTGAGGAAGTGTTTCTCCAGCTGTGTCCCCACAATGCTTTGCAGCAATCTTCCATGCTGGTGAGGGAAGAGTTTCCGATGCCGGGAAACTGTTGACAATTCCACGCAGCGTAACAGAGGCCCAGGAAACTGGCTCCTGGAGAGACAAACACACAGTTCAACATCAATCCCCCCGGATACTGATGAGCAGGTGGGAAGCAGGGATAATATCCGTGGAAAAGGTCAGGGGTTAATGTGTGACCAATTCTGAGGTGAAGGGTTAGGGAACATTGGCCCATCCCCCAGTTTCTCACCTTCAGTGCACTGAGGGCCACTGTATCCATCACAGCAGCCTCGCGTTGTAGTGTTAAACTTCACAATCTGTGTCTCTGCTGGTCTGACAACAGATCAGAATAAAAACATTCACCAATCAGCAGCAACAGAGAACTGTTAAAGAAACGCAAAATCTCCCCCAGGCTGGGAATCCGCAATAAACGCTAAATACTGGAAAGATCCTCCTCCACACCCTCAGGGCATTCCAGACCCTCCGCCACACCCTCAGGGCATTCCAGACCCTCCGCCACAACCTCAGGACATTCCAGACCCTCCGCCACAACCTCAGGACATTCCAGACCCTCCTCCACACCCTCAGGGCATTCCAGACCCTCCCCCATACCGTCAGGGCATTCCAGACCCTCCGCCACAACCTCAGGACATTCCAGACCCTCCGCCACAACCTCAGGACATTCCAGACCCTCCGCCACAACCTCAGGACATTCCAGACCCTCCGCCACACCCTCAGGGCATTCCAGACCCTCCGCCACACCTTCAGGGCATTCCAGACCCTCCGCCACACCCTCAGGGCATTCCAGACCCTCCGCCACACCCTCAGGGCATTCCAGACCCTCCGCCACACCCTCAGGACATTCCAGACCCTCCGCCACACCCTCAGGGCATTCCAGACCCTCCGCCACACCCTCAGAACATTCCAGACCCTCCGCCACACCTTCAGGGCATTCCAGACCCTCCGCCACACCCTCAGGGCATTCCAGACCCTCCGCCACACCCTCAGGACATTCCAGACCCTCCGCCACACCCTCAGGACATTCCAGACCCTCCGCCACACCCTCAGAATATTCCAGACCCTCCGCCACACCCTCAGAACATTCCAGACCCTCCCTCGCACTATCTAGAAGATATACTGCAACAATTCACCAAAGATCCTTAGACAGCCCCTTCCAAACCCATGACCCCTTCCATCTCGAAGGACAAGGGCAGCAGATACCTGGGAACACCCCCACCCGGAGATTCCCCTCCAAGACACTCACCGTCCTGATTTGGAAATATATCGGCTGTTCCTTCACTGTCGCTGGGTCACGATCCTGGAACCACTGTGCGTGGCCATTTCCTCATTCCCCATTATAATTCCCCTGTTCCTGATTGTAAGGGACCCACATTTGTCCTCACCACCCTGTTTCTCCTCACATACCTGTACAAATATTTACAGTCTGTTTGTCTGTCCCCCGAAAGCTGACTCTATTTTTCCTTCTTATTCTCTCCTTTGGTCTTCCCTGAATCCGAAACTGCTCCCAATCCCTTGGGTTTGCTGTTTCTCTCTGGCCAATCTGTCTGCCTCTACCTTGGGTCTAATACTCTCTCTAATTTCCCCGTCAGCCCTGGTTAGACACTTTGCCCATTTTATTTTTGTGCCAGACACAGTTCACCAGCTTCTCCCTGAACGTTTGCCTTTGACTATCCTTTAAGTAACATTCCCCAATCTATCATCACTAACCCATGCCTCAGAGCACTAACATTTCCTTTATTAAGATTCAGGACGCTAGTTTTAGAATTAACAAATCTATAAAAGCAAATTACTGCAGATGTCGGAATCCAAAACCAAAAGAGAAAATGCTGGAAAATCTCAGCGGGTCCGGCAGCATCTGTAAGGAGGGAAAAGAGTTGACGTTTCGAGTCCCAGTTAAATCTGTGAGGGGTGCGAGGGTGAGGGGTGCGAGGGTGAGGGGTGCGAGGGTGAGGGAGGGCGAGGGTGAGGGAGGGCGAGGGTGAGGGAGGGCGAAGGTGAGGGGGATTGAGGGTGAGAGGAGTGACGGTGAGGATGAGAGGAGTGAGAGTGAGGGTGAGGGGAGTGAGGGTGAGGTTGAGGAGGGTGAGGTTGAGGAGGGTGAGGTTGAGGAGGGTGAGGTTGAGGAGGGTGAGGTTGAGGAGGGTGAGGGTGAGGGGAGTGAGGGTGAGGGCGAGGGTGAGGAGGGCGAGGGTGAGGAGGGCGAGGGTGAGGAGGGCGAGGGTGAGGAGGGCGAGGGTGAGGAGGGCGAGGGTGAGGAGGGCGAGGGTGAGGAGGGCGAGGGTGAGGAGGGCGAGGGTGACGAGGGCGAGGGTGACGAGGGCGAGGGTGACGAGGGCGAGGTGTTGAGGGTCTCACTTGTAGATGGAGCAGAGTGCCGAGGCGCCAGCCTCTCTCTGGAACTTGGCGATTCCCGCGTCTCCTCCGTGGATTTTCCGCATTCGCTCCTGGTCCAAACTCCAGCCCTCCAGGTTGTAGTGATAGAGACTGGCACAGGGAACATCCCGCTGAACCTTCGGAGACACCAACTCCACTCGGGATAACTGCACTGGGCGCTCACACCAACCCCTGCAAGACAAACCCCAGAGTGAGGGGGGGACCCCGGAGTGAGGGGGGGACCCCGGAGTGAGGGGGGACCCCGGAGTGAGGGGGGGACCCCGGAGTGAGGGAAGGCCCCGGAGTGAGGGGGGGCCCCGGAGTGAGGGGGGACCCCGGAGTGAGGGGGGACCCCGGAGTGAGGGGGGACCCCAGAGCGAGGTAAGGCCCCGGAGTGAGGGAAGGCCCCGGAGTGGGGGGCTCCCAGACTGATGTGTCCCGGAGTGAGGGAATCCAGAGTGAAGGAGGCCCAGAATGAGGGAGGCCCGGAGTGAGAGTGGGGCTCACAAAATGAGTGGGTCCCAGAGTGAGGGGATCCCGGAGTGAGGGGCGTCCTGGAGTGCTGGGGGCAGAGTGCCGGGGGCACAAACTGACGGGGCCCCAGGGTGATGGGACCTCAGGGTAAGGTGTCCCACAGTGAGGGGGGCACAGTGTGAGGGGCGTCCCAGGGTGAGGGGGTCCCCAGAGTGAGGGGTGCCCCAGGGTGAGGGGGTCCCACGGTGAGGGGTGCCCCAGGGTGAGGGGTATCTCAGAGTGGGGTGTAGCCCAGAGTTGGATAGAATCCGTTCCCCAGCCAAAGGTTCCATTTCCCTGTCTCCCTCTCTCACTCCCCACCTGTCCGCTGTCTGAAGGATGATCTTACCCCGAGGCTGCTGGAAGCTGGATGAGGAGCAGGAAGGTCAGGAAAATGAATTGTCCTGGCATCGGGTCTCCGGGCAGGATGAGCAGTGCCCAGCTTCCAATCACACAGGAATCCTAAACCCAGGAATACAAGCACAATTAATTCATTACCAACTCATCGGAAAGAGTTTAGTGGAGTCAGAGGGAAAGATATTGAGTTACACTCTGGGGGCGGCGGGGGCGGGGGGTCGGTGGTAACAGGGTCGATGCTGAGAGGTTGTTTCCCTGTGTGGGAGAGTCTGGGATCAGAGGGCAGCATCTCGGAGTGAGGGGAGGGGGTCACCCATCGGAGACAGAGATGAGGAGGGATTTCTTCTCAGAGGGGAGTGAATCTGTGGAATTCTTTCCTGCAGAGGGCTGTAGAGACTGGGTCGTTAAGGATGTCCCAGGCTGAGACAGGCAGATATTTAATCAGGAAGGGAATCAAGGGTTATGGGGATAAGGCGGGAAAGCGGAGTTGAGGATTATCACATTCCATCAGTCATGATCCCATTGGATGGGAGAGCAGACTCGATGGGCCGAATGGGCTAATTGTACTGGGATGCTTTATGGTTTTATGAAAGATAAATGAACTCACAGGGAAAAACAGAGTGAGGAAAAACTATACATCATTTCTAACAGACTCTGTTCAATTATCCGGATAGAGATCAGGAAGTTAACAATTCATTGATTGGAGGGTAACCTGTAATCAGGGAAACTTCTACAGCTGTGTGTGTCCAGTTAACTGGAAAAGGAGCACGGATCAACCTGGGAATGAGGAGGGAGGCACGGATCAACCTGGGAATGAGGAGGGAGGCACGGATCAACCTGGGAATGAGGAGGGAGGCACGGATTGACCTGGGATTGAGGGGGAGGCACGGATCAACCTGGGAATGAGGAGGGAGGCACGGATCGACCTGGGATTGAGGAGGGAGGCACGGATCGACCTGGGAATGAGGAGGGAGGCACGGATCGACCTGGGATTGAGGAGGGAGGCACGGATCAACCTGGGAATGAGGAGGGAGGCACGGATCGACCTGGGATTGAGGAGGGAGGCACGGATCAACCTGGGAATGAGGAGGGAGGCACGGATCGACCTGGGATTGAGGAGGGAGGCACGGATCGACCTGGGAATGAGGAGGGAGGCACGGATTGACCTGGGATTGAGGAGGGAGGCACGGATTGACCTGGGATTGAGGCGGGAGGCACGGATTGACCTGGGAATGAGGAGGGAGGCACGGATTGTCCTGGGAATGAGGAGGGAGGCACGGATTGACCTGGGAATGAGGAGGGAGGCACGGATTGACCTGGGAATGAGGGGGAGGCACGGATCGACCTGGGAATGAGGAGGGAGGCACGGATTGACCTGGGAATGAGGAGGGAGGCACGGATTGACCTGGGATTGAGGGGGAGGCACGGATCGACCTGGGAATGAGGAGGGAGGCACGGATTGACCTGGGAATGAGGAGGGAGGCACGGATTGACCTGGGATTGAGGGGGAGGCACGGATCGACCTGGGAATGAGGAGGGAGGCACGGATTGACCTGGGAATGAGGAGGGAGGCACGGATTGACCTGGGATTGAGGGGGAGGCATGGATACACCTGGGAACGAGGGAGCCAAATGTGTCAATTGTCAGTGGGAGAGTATTTTGGGAAGAGTCATCATTGTATCTTGGGATTTAGACAGGAGCAATCCTGAAAAACACATTTTAATTGTGAGTTGGGCCATGGGATTTGGGCATCACTGGTCAGACTAGCATTTATTACCCATCTCTATTAGAAACATAGAAGAAGGAGCAGGAGGAGGCCATTCAGCCCTTCGAGCCTGCTCCAACATTCATTACGATCATGGCTGATCATCCAACTCAATAGCCCAATCCTGCTTTCTCCCCATAACCTTTGATCCTATTCGCCCCAAGTGCTATATCCAGTCGCCTTCTTGAACTGCTGCAGTCTATGTGGTATAGGTACACCCACAGTGCTGTTAGGAAGGGAGTTCCAGGATTTGGACCCAGCAACAGTGAAGGAACAGCCGATATATTTCCAAGTCAGAATGGTGAGTGACTTAAAGAGGAACCTCCAGGTATCTGCTGCCCTTGTCCTTCTAGATGGAAGTGGTTGTGGGTTTGGAAAGTGCTGTACACACTGCTGTTACTGAGTGTGGGTGGTGGAGGGATTGAATGTTTGTGCTTATGGTGCCAATCAAACGGGCTGCTTTGTCCTGGATGGTGTCGAGCTCCTTGAATGTTGTTGGAGCTGCTCCCATCCAGGCAAGTGGGGAATCTTCCATCACATTCCTGACTTGTGCCTTGTAGGCGGTGGATAGGGTTTGGGGAGTCAGGAGGTGAGTTACTCTCCGCAGGATTCCCAGCCTCTGACCTGCTCTGGTAGCCATTGTGTTTATGTGGTGAGTCCAGTTGAGTTTCTGGTCAATGGTAACCCCAAGGATGTTGACAGTGGGGGATTCAGTGATGGTAACACCATTGAATGTTAAACATAGAACATAGAACATAGAACATTACAGCGCAGAACAGGCCCTTCGGCCCACGATGTTGCGCCGACCAGTTACAAAAACAATGACCCACTAGCCTATACCAATCCCTTTTCGTCCATAAACCTATCCAGAGATCTCTTAAACGCCCCCAAACTAGACGCATTTACAACTGCAGCATTTACAACTGTTAAGAGGTGATAGTTAGATTCTGTTTTATTGGTGATGGTCGCTGCCTGGACATGGTCATTAATTGCACTTGTCAGCCAAGCCTGAATAATTTGGCAGGAAATTGATGTTTAGAAATTAGTTTTAATTTAGTTTACTCACAATCACATAACCCAATCTCATACTAACTTTAAAAACTGTGACCCTTAGAGAGAGGACATCAGCATTATAGATCACGTTTCACTTCTTTTGGCAGGGAAAGGCATGGTGGGATATTTTACAGGTGGAGGGGTGAGAGACAACAGAGGAAACAGTCAAACAGCCACCAACGACACCCCCTGTTGTACTTCTCTCAATGTCTCAGAGACAGAAGGTGGGAATTTCCACCGCACTCGCCCCAAAACCGGAAAATCCTGCCCAAGGTTGATGGACCTTTACACATCCCACACTCAATTCCCACGGCAGCTGGAAGGGGAAAACTCTGCCCACAAGGTGAGAACTTGAAGCTTCAATCGGGCAATCGTCCACCTTGGTACAGAGTGAAAACCTGATCAGAATGGGGAGTTTTGGGGAAATCTATCGGCTCGGACAGAAGAAAGAGCAACAGCTTTCCACTTTGTTCAGTTAGTTTCCATTTCTCACAGTAAAAAAAAGGCAATTGTGCAGGCTCAATGTG
>NW_027650218.1:0-30000 GCF_965287045.1 Carcharhinus amblyrhynchos | reverse complement strand
AGAGAGAGAGCGAGGGGGAGAGAGAGAGCGAGGGGGGGAGAGAGAGAGAGCGAGGGGGGGTAAATGGGGTTGTGGTGAGTGGGACTGAGGATATATCTCACCTGTGAATAGTTGTCTCTGGGTAAATTCATGTGTGGGCTGCGTGTCCGAGATGTGCCTGGGCCACGTGTTGCGTCCGAGTCGTGTCTTTGCCGTGATTTAGCCGTGTATGGGCTGCGTATCCTAGCCGTGTCTTTGGCGTGTGTGAGCCACGTGTGTTTGGCGTGTGTGAGCCGTGTCCAGTCGCTCTGGGTTATAAGGTCCGAGTGTTAACATTGGCTGCACCATGTGGTGAGGATGTGATTGGACACAGATACAGCTGGGCACATCCCCATTGGAGAGGTGGGTCCAGGGAGACAGATCAAAGAGTGAGGATAAAGGGGATTTTGGAAGGATCCGGAATCACACAGACTCCATCAATCCCAGCCTGGGATTAATGAAATTCCTGCTGTGAGATCCCAAATACAGAAAACAAAACAAACCAACCGGTTATCCCATCATTCTGAAACTTCAGTGTGAACACAATATCCTGTTATAGCCGGCAGGGAGAGTCAAATAGTGACCCTCACAGAGAGAGGGACAGAGAGAGAGAGGGGGTGGAAGAGAGAGAGAGGGACAGGGAGACAGAGAGAGACAGAGAGGGAGACAGAGAGAGGGAGAGAGAGAAAGAGAGAGACAGATAGAGAGGGAGACAGAGAGAGAGACAGATAGATAGAGAGGGAGACAGAGAGAGAGACAGACAGACAGATAGAGAGGGAGAGAGTGAGGGGGAGACAGCGAGAGAGGGGGAGACAGCAAGAGAGAGAGACAGTGAGAGAGGGGGAGACAGCAAGAGAGAGAGAGACAGTGAGAGAGAGGGGGTAGAGGGAGAGAGAGGGGGTAGAGGGAGAGAGAGGGAGAGGAGGGGAGACAGAGAGACAGACAGACAGATAGAGAGAGACAGACAGACAGATAGAGAGAGACAGAGAGGAAGAGGGGGGGGGACAGAGAGGGATGGGGAGAGAGGGAGAGACAGCGAGAGAGAGACAGAGAGAGAGGGGGGTAGGGGGAGAGAGAGGGAGAGAAAAAGGGGGAGACAGAGAGAGAGGGGGGTAGAGGGAGAGAGTGGGAGAGAAAGAGGGGGAGACAGAGAGAGAGGGGGAGAGAAGGAGGGAGACAGAGAGAGAGAGACGGGGGGGGGAGAGGGGGGGGGAGAGAGAGAGAGACGGGGGGGGGGAGAGAGGGAGACAGAGAGAGAGAGGGGGAAACAGAGAGACCATAGAACATTACAGCGCAGTACAGGCCCTTCAGCCCTCGATGTTGCGCCGACCAGTGGAACCAATCTAATGACCCTCTAACCTAAACTATTCCAGTGTTATCCATATGTCTATCCACTGACCATTTGAATGCCCTTAAAGTTGGCAAAGAGAGAGAGACAGTGTGAGTGGAGAGAGGGTTAAGCACAGGTTAAAGAGATGTGTATTGTCTCCAGACAGGACAGTTAGTGAGGTTTTGCAAACTCAGGCAAACCGTGGGGGTTACAGATAGTGCGACATGAACTCAAGATCCCAGTTGAGACTGTCCTCATGTGTGTGGAACTTGGCTATCAGTCTCTGCTCAGCGACTCTGCGTTGTCGTGTGTCGTGAAGGCCACCTTGGAGAACATTTACCCAAAGATCAGAGGCTGAAAGTTAATGACCATGCTCTCTCCACTCACATTGTCTGTACCTTTAAGACTTGATTAGCTGTAAAGACTCACATTCTAATCAGTATTTTGTAAATTGAGTTTGTGTCTTTATATGCTCTGTTTGTGAGTAGAACTCCCACTCACCTGGCGAAGGAGCAGTGCTCTGAAAGCTAGTGGCATTTGTTACAAAATAAACCTGTTGGACTTTAACCAGGAATTGTAAGACTTCTAACTCAGTAATACGACACAGAGGGTAGTGTTGGAAGAAAGACTGTTCGAAGGACTGAAGGTTAGTGTCCAGCAGTGCATCACACAGTTCACAGGATACCCCAAGGGGTGGCACACTGTTTGGCACTGCTGCCTCACAGCACCAGGGACCCGGGTTCAATTCCCGGCTTGGGTCCCAGTGTGGAGTTTGCATGTTCTCCCCATGTCAGTGTGGGTTTCCTCCGAGTGCTCCGGTTTCCTCCCACAATCCAAAAGATATGCTGGTTAGATGCATAGAACATCGAACATTACAGTGCAGTACAGGCCCTTCAGCCTTTGATGTTGTGCCGATCCGTGAAACCAATCTTCAGATGAGCCGTGATCTTATTGAATGGCGGGGCAGGCTCGAAGGGCTAGATGGCCTCGTCCTGCTCCTATTTCTTATGTTTTCTTACCTAACCTACACTATTCCAATATCATCCATATGTTTATCCAATGACCATTTAAATGCCCTTAATGTTGGTGAGTCCACAACTGTTGCAATTGGCTATGCTGCATTCTTCCTCAGTGTTACCCGAACAGGCGCCGGAGTGTAGCAACGAGGGAAATTTCATAGTAACTTCATTGCAGTGTTAATGTAAGCCTACTTGTGACTAATAAATACAGTTTAAAACTAGGTGAATTTAGTGGTAGTTATTATCTGTGCTAACCGGATGAAGAGTCCTTTCTGTGCTGTGTGGCTCTATGACTCTGAGAGACGGGGTGGGGGAGAGGAGTGCTATCACTGGGATCAGCGTCACACAGACACCATTGGTCAAATATTCTGACAGATTAGATTTGCTGTGTAAGTGAGAGTCATCGAGGTTTACAGCATGGAAACAGGCCCTTCGGCCCAATTTGTCCATGCTGCCCAGTTTTTACCACCACGCTAGTCCCAATTGTCCACATTTGGCCTATATCCCTCTATACCCACCGTACCCATGTAACTATCTAAACGCTTTTTAAAAAACAAAATTGTACCCGCCTCTACTACTACCTTTAACAGCTTGTTCCAGACACTCACCACCCTCTGTGTGAAAAAATTGCCCCTCTGGACCCTTTTGTATCTCTCCCCTCTCACCTTAAACCTGTACCCTCTAGTTTTAGACTCCCCTACCTTTGGGAAAAGATATTGACTATCTAGCTGATCTGTGCCCCTCATTATTTTATAGACCTCTATAAGATCACCCCTCAGCCTCCTACGCTCCAGAGAAAAAAGTCCCAGTCTATCCAGCCTCTCCTTATAACTCAATCCATCAAGTCCCGGTAGCATCCTAGTAAATCTTTTCTGCACTCTTTCTAGTTTAATAATATCCTTTCTATAATAGGGTGACCAGAACTGTACACAGTATTCCAAGTGTGGCCTTACCAATGTCTTGTACAACTTCAACAAGACGTCCCAACTCCTGTATTCAATGTTCTGACCATCAGCTATAGGAGGAGAATTAGGCCACTCGGCCCATCGAGTCTGCTCTGCCGTTCAATCATGGCTGATATTTTTCTCATCCCCATTCTCCTGCCTTTTCCCCATAACCCCTGATCCCCTTATTAATCAAGAACCTGTCTATCTCTGTCTTAAAGACACTCAATGACCCGGCCTCCACAGCCTTCTGCAGCAAAGAGTTCCACAGATTCCCCACTCTCTGGCTGAAGAAATTCCTCCTCATCTCTGGTTTAAAGAATCGTCCCTTTAGCCTGAGGTTGTGCCCTCTGGTTCTAGTTTTTCCCACTAGTGGAAACACCCTCTCCCCGTCCACTCTATCCAGGCCTCGCAGTATCCTGTAAGTTTCAATAAGATCCCCCCCTCATCCTTCTAAACTCCAACGAGTACAGACCCAGAGTCCTCAACCGTTCCTCATATGACAAGCTCTTTATTCCAGGGATCATTCTTCTGAACCTCCTCTGGATCCTTTCCGAGGCCGGCACATCCTTCCTTAGATATGGGACCCAAAACTGCTCACAACTCTCCAAATGGGGTCTGGCCAGAACCTTATACAACCTCAAAAGTACATCCCCGCTCTTGTATTCTAGCCCTCTCGACATGAATGCTAACATTGCATTTGTCTGGCCTTCATAACGAGGGGGATTGAATATAAAAGTAGGGAGGTCTTGCTGCAGCTGTATAGGGCATTGGTGAGGCCGCAGCTGGAGTACTGTGTGCAGTTTTGGGCGCTGCACCTGCACAAAGATATTTTGGCCTTGGAGGGAGTGCAGAGGAGGTTTACTAGGCTGATACCGGAGTTGAGGGGGTTGAGCTATGACGAGAGGCTGAATAAACTAGGCTTGTACTCGTTAGAGTTTAGAAGAATGAGGGGAGATCTCATTGAGATGTATAAGATGATGAATGGGATGGATAGGATAGAGGTGGAGAGACTCTTCCCGCTCAAAAAAGACAGTAGGACTAGGGGGCACAGCCTCAAGATAAAGGGGGGGCGGTTTAGAACGGAGTTGAGGAGGAACTTCTTCACTCAAAGGGTGGTGAATCTCTGGAATTCTCTGCCCGTTGAAGTGGTGGAGGCTGCCTCGCTAAATATTTTCAAGAAGCGGGTTGATGGGTTTTTGATAAGAGAGGGGATTAAGGGTTATGGGGAGAGGACGGGAAAGTGGAACTGAGCCACGACAGATCAGCCATGATCTTATTGAATGGCGGGGCAGGCTCGAAGGGCTAGATGGCCTACTCCTGCTCCTATTTCTTATGTTCTTATGTTCTTATGTCTTCCTAACTGCCAACTGAACCCACACGTTAACCTTAAGAGAATCTTACACAATGTCTCCCAAGTCCCTTTGTGTTTCTGATTCCCTAAGCATTTCCCCATTTAGGGAATAGTCTATGTCTCCATTCCTCCTTCCAAAGTGCAGAACCTCACACTTTTCCACATTGTATTCCACCTGCCCCTTTTTTGCCCACTCTCCTAACCTGTCCAAGTCCTTCTGCAGCCCCCCTGCTTCCTCAATTATACCTGTCCTTCTACATATCTGCAACTTAGAAACAGTGCCTTCAGTTTCTTCTTCCAAATCGTTAACGTATATTGTGAAAAGTTGTGGTTCCAGCACTGACGCCTGAGACACATCACTAGTCACTGGCTGGCATCCTGAGAAAGACCCCTTTATCCCCACTCTCTGCCTTCTGCCAGTCAGCCAATCCTCCATCCAAGCCAGGATCTTACCCTTAACACATGGACTCTTAACTTATTTAACAGTCTCCTATGTGGCAACTTGTCAAAGGCCTTTTGGAAACCTAAATAAATCATGTCCACTGGATCTCCTTTATCTACCTTCCTTGTTACCTCCTCAAAACATAGAACATTACAGCACAGTACAGGCCCTTCGGCTCTCAATGTTGTGCCGAGCTGTGTCCAAACCCAAGATCAGTCTATCCCACTCCCTATCGTTCTGGTGTGCTCCATGTGCCTATCCAATAACCGCTTGAAAGTTCCTAAAGTGTCCGACTCCACTATCACAGCAGGCAGTGTATTCCACACCCCAACCACTCTCTGAGTGAAGAATCTACCTCAGACATCCCTCCTATATCTCCCACCATGAAAGTTTGCCAACTTTAAGGGTGTTCAAATGGTCAGTGGATAGGCATATGGATAACACTGGAATAGTTTAGGTTAAAGAATCATTAGATTGGTTCCACTGGTTGGCGCAACATTGAGGGCCGAAGGGCCTGTACTGTGCTGTAATGTTCTATGTACCTTATAGTTATGCCCCCTAGTAACAGCTACACCCACCCGAGGAAATAGTCTCTGCACGTCCACTCTATCAATCCCCCTCATCATCTTACAAACCTCTATTAAGTCGCCTCTCATCCTCCTCCACTCTAAAGAGAAAAGCCCCAGCTCCCTCAACCTTTCCTCATAAGACCCACCCTCCAAACCAGGCAGCATCCTGGTAAATCTCCTCTGCACTCTCTCCAATGCTTCCACATCCTTCTTATAGTGAGGTGACCAGAACTGAACACAATATTCCAAATGTGGTCTCACCAAGGTCCTGTACAGTTGCAGCATAACCCCACGGCTCTTAAACTCAAACCCCCTGTTAATAAACACTAACACACTATAAGCCTTCTTCACAGCTCTATCCACTTGAGTGGCAACCTTCAGAGATCTGTGGATATGAACCCCAAGATCTCTCTGTTCCTCCTCATTCCTCAGAACCCTGCCGTTGACTCTGTAATCCGCATTCAAGTTTGTCCTACCAAAATGAATCACCTCACACTTATCAGGGTTAAACTCCATCTGCCACTTTTCAGCCCAGCTCTGCATCCTATCAATGTCTATTTGCAGCCTGCAAGAGCCCTCCACCTCACCCACTACTCCACCAATCTTGGTGTCATCAGCAAATTTACTAACCCACCCTTCAACCCCCTCTTCCAAGTCATTGATAAAAATCACAAATAGCAGAGGATCCAGCACTGACTCCTGTGGTACACCGCTGGTAACTGGCCTCCAGTCTGAAAATTTTCCCTCCACCACCACTCTGTCTTTTATGAGACAGCCAGTCACTTATCCAATTGGCCAAATTTCCTTCTATCCCACACCTCCTTACTTTCTTCCTGAGCCTACCATGGGGAACCTTATCAAACACCTTACTAAAATCCATGTATACGACATCAACTGCTCTACCTTCATCCACACACTTAGTTACCTCCTCAAAGAATTCAATCAGATTTGTGAGGCAGGACTTACCCCTCACGAAACTGTGCTGGCTATCCCAGATTAAACTGCAGCTTTCCAAATGGCCATAAATCCTAGCCCTCAGGACCTTTTCCATTAACTTACCAACCACCAAAATAAGATTAACCAACCTATAATAATCACCAGGGTCATTCCTATTTCCTTTCTTGAAGGAAATACGCCACTCTCCAGTCCTCTGGCACAATCCCCATGGGCAGTGAGGACCCAAAGATCAAAACTAAAGGCTCCACAATCTCATCCCTTGCCTCCCAAAGTATCCTAGGATATATCCTATCTGGCCCAGGGGACTTATTGACCCTCAAGTTTTTCAAAAAAACTCGAAGAACTCTAATAGATTTGTCAGATATGACCTCCTCTTGACAAAGCCGTGCTGACTCAGTCCTGTTTTATCACGCAATTCCAAGTATTCTGTGATCTCATCTTTAATAACGGATTCTAAAATCTTATCGATGGTCAAAGTCAGGTTAACCGGCCTATTATTTCCCGTCTGCTGCCTCCCTCCCTTCTTAAAGAGTCGTGTTACATTTGCTTCTTTCCAGTCCTCTGGTATCCTCCCTGTCTCCAGTGATTCCTGAAAGATCACCACCAATGCCTCCAAATTTCTTCAGCTACCTCTTTCGGAACCCTGGGATGTAGTCCATCCGGTCCAGGTGATTTATCCATATTCAGACCTTTCAGTTTGCCTAGAACCTTCTCCTTTGTGATGGTCACTGCACTTCCCTGTGTCCCCTGACTCTCCTGGAGCTCTGGCATCCCACTGGTGTCTTCCACTGTGGAGACTGATGCAAAGTAACTATTCAGTTCCTCTGCCATTGCTTTGTTTCCTAATATTATTTCTCCAGCCTTGTTTTCCAGTGGTCCAATGGCTATTTTTGCCTCTCTCGCACCTTTTATATACTGAAAAAACCTCTTCCTATCTTCTTTTATATTACTAGCTAGCTTATACTCATGTTTTATCTTCTTCTCCCCCCGCCCTATTGCTTTTTTAGTTGTCCTTTGCTCATTTTTGAAGTCTTCCCAATCCTCTGGCTTCCCACTAATCCTCGCCACTTTGTATGTTTTTCCTTTTGCTTTTATGCTGTCCTTGACTTCCCTCATCAGCCATGGATGCCTCGCCCTCCCCTTAGCCTGTTTCCTCTTCCCTGGGATGAATATCTGTTGTGTCTCCTGAAAAATCCCCAAAAACCCCTGCCGTTGCTGTTCCACTGTCTTCCCTGCTCGGCTCCCTTTCCAATCAACTCTGGCCAGCTCCTCCCTCATGTTTTTGTAGTTACCTTTATTTAATTGTAATACCGTTACATCTGACTCCAGCTTCTCCCTCTCAAACTGCAGGGTAAATTCTATCATATTCTGGTCACTGCTCCCTAAGGGTTCCTTCACTGTAAGTTCCCGAATCAAGTCTGCCTCATTACACATCACCCAATCCAGAATTGCCTGTTCCCTAGTAGGCTCTGTCACAACTGCTCCAAAAATACCATCTCTTACACATTTCACAAATTCCCTTTCTTAGGATCCACTACCACCTGATTTTCCCAGTCCACCTGCATATTGAAGTCTGCATGATTATTGTAATATTGCCTTTTTTATTTCACTTTGGTAGAAATAATAGTAGGAGGGATTATTATTTAAAAGGCGAAAAGCTGCAGCATGCTACGGTGCAGAGGGACCTGGGGGTCCTTGTGCATGAGTCACAAAAACCCAGTCTGCAGGTGCAGCAGGTGATCAAGAAGGCGAATGGGATGCTGGCCTTTATAGCGAGGGGGATAGAATATAAAAGCAGGGAGGTCTTGCTGCAACTGTACAGGGCACTGGTGAGGCCGCAGCTGGAGTACTGTGTGCAGTTTTGGTTGCCGCACTTGCGCAAGGATATATTGGCCTTGGAGAGAGTGCAGAGGAGGTTCACTAAGCTGATACCGGAGGTGAGGGGGTTGGACGATGAAGAGAGACTAAATAGACTGGGCCTGTACTCGTTGGAGTTTAGAAGGATGAGGGGGGATCTTATAGAGATGTATAAGATAATGAAGGGGATGGATAGGGTAGAGGTAGAGAGATTCTTCCGCTTTGAAAGGACAGCAGGACTAGAGGGCACAGCCTCAAGATAAGGTGGGGGGGCCAGTTTAGAACAGAGTTGAGGAGAACTTCTTCATTCAAAGGGTGGTGAATCTCTGGAATTCCCTGCCCGTTGAAGTGGTGGAGGCTGCCTCGCTAAATATATTTAAGTCACAGGTAGATAGATTTCTGATAGAGAGGGGAATTAAGGGTTATGGGGAGAAAGTGGGAAAGTGGAACTGATCCACTTCAGATCAGCCATGATCTTATTGAATGGTGGGGCAGGCTCGAAGGGCTAGATGGCCTACTCCTGTTCCTATTTCTTATGTTCTTATCCCCTGATTTATTTTCTGCCCCACATCCTGACTGCTGCTAGGGGGCCTGTATATAACTTCCATCAGGGTCTTTTTACCTTTGTGATTCCTCAAATCTACCCACAGAGATGAAACCAAGCATGCCGAATGCCTTCTTCTCCACTCTGTCCACCTGTGACTCCACTTTCATGGAGCTATGAACCTGTCCCCCTAGATCTCTTTGTTCTGTAACTCTCCCCAGTGCCCTACCATTAACTGAGTAAGTCCTGCCCTGGTTCAATCTACCAAAATGCATCACTTCGCATTTATCTAAATTAAACTCCATCTGCCATTCATCAGCCCACTGTCCCAATTGATCAAGATCCTGTTGCAATTGGAGATAACTTTCTTCACTGTCCACTATGCCACCAATCTTTGTGTCATCTGCAAACTGACTAACCATGCCTCCTATATTCTCATCCAAATCATTAATATAAATGACAAATAACAGTGGGCCCAGCACTGATCCCTGAGGCACACCGCTGGTCACAGGCCTCCAGTTTGAAAAACAACCTTCTACAACCACCCTCTGGCTTCTCTTATCAAGCCAAGTCAGTGGGGTAGTGGTGGGGGGGAGAACACCAGTGAAGAGTAACCCAGACAGGCAGAGGAATGTTCGGGGCAATTCCGATGGCTGGTGAGCTGAATGAGAAAACATGTCTGATTTAGTGGAAATGAAAATATTGCCCATGTTTCGATGCTGTCCTCCAGTGAACCACTGGGGTAATTTATTGTGAGAGTCATCAGAAAATAATATTCCAAAGCAACAGGTTAGAGAAACTCTCTCATCACAATCTGAGAATCATTTCACTCACTGACATCAAATCAAAGTTTCAGAATCACTCTAAACATTTCAGTTATAATCCTGAGAAGCAGGCACCTCCCCCCAGCCACTAACCCAGAGTCTGCAACCATGGATAGAGGATGGAGATGCAAACCACATCGCACAGAGCACCCCCCCCCCCCACCCGACACAGCTCACAGGCTACAAGGCACAGGCCCCCAGTACACAGAAATCCCAGGCTGGGTGTGGAAAGGACCAGATCCCTCCACCTTCTCCTCGGTCACAGCACAGAGGTTCCCACAGACAGTCCAGAGTGTGCGTCCATCATCGCACAGACACTTTCCTCTCACTGAGGGACAGTCTCAGAGGATCACCACATCTCACACACTCAATAAACCATTTCCCCTCTTTCTTTGGAATGTGCCAGCAATTGGAGCAGCGAATCCGATACTTCTTATACCTACAGGAAAGCAAAGAGAGTCAGTGTGTGTGGGAGCCGTACCCCAGTGAGTGTCAGTGTGTGGGAGCCGTACCCCAGTGAGAGTCAGTGTGTGTGGGACCCGTACCCCAGTGAGAGTCAGTGTGCGTGGGACCCGTACCCCAGTGAGAGTCAGTGTGTGTGGGACCCGTACCCCAGTGAGAGTCAGTGTGTGTGGGACCCGTACCCCAGTGAGAGTCAGTGTGTGTGGGACCCGTACCCCAGTGAGAGTCAGTGTGTGTGTGGGACCCGTACCCCAGTGAGAGTCAGTGTGTGTGTGGGACCCGTACCCCAGTGAGAGTCAGTGTGTGTGTGGGACCCGTACCCCAGTGAGAGTCAGTGTGTGTGGGACCCGTACCCCAGTGAGAGTCAGTGTGTGTGGGACCCGTACCCCAGTGAGAGTCAGTGTGTGTGGGACCCGTACCCCAGTGAGAGTCAGTGTGTGTGTGGGACCCGTACCCCAGTGAGAGTCAGTGTGTGTGTGGGACCCGTACCCCAGTGAGAGTCAGTGTGTGTGTGGGACCCGTACCCCAGTGAGAGTCAGTGTGTGTGGGAGCCGTACCCCAGTGAGAGTCAGTGTGTGTGTGGGACCCGTACCCCAGTGAGAGTCAGTGTGTGTGTGGGACCCGTACCCCACTGAGAGTCGGGTTGATGGGTTTTTGATAAGCGAGGGGATTAAGGGTTATGGGGAGAGGGCGGGAATGTGGAACTGAGCCACGACAGATCAGCCATGATCTTATTGAATGGCGGGGCAGGCTCGAAGGGCTAGATGGCCTACTCCTGCTCCTATTTCTTATGTTCTTATGTTCTTATGTACCCCAGTGAGAGTCAGTGTGTGTGGGACCCGTACCCCAGTGAGAGTCAGTGTGCGTGGGACCCGTACCCCAGTGAGAGTCAGTGTGTGTGGGACCCGTACCCCAGTGAGAGTCAGTGTGTGTGGGACCCGTACCCCAGTGAGAGTCAGTGTGTGTGGGACCCGTACCCCAGTGAGAGTCAGTGTGTGTGGGACCCGTACCCCAGTGAGAGTCAGTGTGTGTGGGACCCGTACCCCAGTGAGAGTCAGTGTGTGTGGGACCCGTACCCCAGTGAGAGTCAGTGTGTGTGGGACCCGTACCCCAGTGAGAGTCAGTGTGTGTGGGACCCGTACCCCAGTGAGAGTCAGAACATTAATTCAGATATTGAGTGAGGACTGAATTGTATTGCTTGCCCAGTCTCTCGTTGCTATGTGATACCTGATCCCACAAGCATTACAGAGCGGAGTTCCATCCTCAGCATCTCTCCATAATGGTGTTTTCTCAGTGCCACATGATGCACAGCTTTTCCCACCTGGAACACAATAAGACCATCAGCTATAGGAGGAGAATGAGGCCACTCGGCCCATCGAGTCTGCTCTGCAATTCAATCATGGCTGATATTTTTCTCATCCCCATTCTCCTGCCTTTTCCCCATAACCCCTGATCCCCTTATTAATCAAGAACCTGTCTATCTCTGTCTTAAAGACACTCAGTGACCCGGCCTCCACAGCCTTCTGTGGCAAAGAGTTCCACAGATTCCCCACTCTCTGGCTGAAGAAATTCCTCCTCATCTCTGTTTTAAAGAATCGTCCCTTTAGCCTGAGGTTGTGCTCTCTGGTTCTAGTTTTTCCCACTGGTGGAAACACCCTCTCCCCGTCCACTCTATCCAGGCCTCGCAGTATCCTGTAAGTTTCAATAAGATCCCCCTCCCTCATCCTTCTAAACTCCAACGAGTACAGACCCACAGTCCTCAACCGTTCCTCATACGACAAGCTCTTCATTCCAGGGATCATTCTTGTGAACCTCCTCTGGACCCTTTCCAAGACCGGCACATCCTTAGATATGGCACCCAAACTGCTCACAAATCTCCGAATGGGGTCTGACCAGCGCCTTATACAGCCTCAGAAGTACATCCCTGCTCTTGTATTCTAGCCCTCTCGACATGAATGCTAACGTTGCATTTGCCTTCCTAACTGCTGACTGAACCCACACGTTAACCTTCAGAGAATCTGGAACAACGACTCCCAAGTCCCTTTGCGTTTCTGATTTCCTAAGTTTTTATCCATTTAGAAAATAGTATATTCCTCTGTTCCTCCTTCCAAAGTGCATAATGTCACAATGTTGGTAAATGTGAGGTCATCCATTTTGGTAGGAATAACAGCAAAATGGACTATTATTTAAATGGTAAAAAATTGCAGCATGCTGCTGTGCGGAGGGATCTGGGTGTCCTTGTGCAGGAATCTCAAGGAGTTGGTTTGTAGGTGCTGCAGGTAATTAAGAAGCAAATGGAATTTTATCCTTCATTGCTAGAGGGATGGAGTTTAAAAACACTGAGATTATGTTGCAGCTGTATAAGGTGCTGGTGAGGCCACACCTGGGGTACTGTGTACAGTTTTGGTCTCCTTACTTGAGAAAGGATATACTGGTATGGAGGGGAGGTCCTATGAGGAGAGACTGAGGGATTTGAGGTTGTTTTCGTTAGAAAGAAGGCGGCTACGAGGGGACCTTATTGAAACATATAAGATGATTAGAGGTTTAGATAGGGTGGACAGTGATAGCCTTTTTCCTCGGATGGAGAAAGCTAGCACGAGGGGGCATAGCTTTAAATTAAGGGGTGGTAGTTATAGGACGGATGTCAGAGGTAGGTTCTTTACCCAGAGGGTGGTGAGGGATTGGAATGCCCTGCCTGCTGCAGTTGTAAATGCGCCTAGTTTGGGGGCGTTTAAGAGGTCCGTGGATAGGTTTATGGATGGTCAGGGTTTGGTTTAGGTTAGAGGGTCATTGCTTTTTAACTGGTCGGCGCAACATCGTGGGCCGAAGGGCCTGTTCTGCGCTGTAATGTTCTATGTTCTATACTGGCACTGGAGGGGGTGCAGAGGAGATTCACTAGGTTGATTCCGGAGTTGAGACAGTTGGCTTATGAGGAGTAAGAACATAAGAAATAGGAGCAGGAGTAGGCCATCTAGCCCTTCGCCATTCAATAAGATCATGGCTGATCTGAAGGGATCAGTTCCACTTTCCCGCTTTCTCCCCATAACCCTTAATTCCCTTGTCTGTCAAAAACCTATCTACCCGTGACTTAAATATATTTAGCGAGGCAGCCTCCACCACTTCAACGGGCAGAGAATTCCAGAGATTCACCACCCTTTGAGTGAAGAAGTTCCTCCTCAACTCCGATCTAAACTGCTCCCCCCTTATCTTGAGGCTGTGCCCTCTAGTCCTGTATCCTTTCTGAGAGGGAAGAATCTCTCTACCTTATCCATCCCTTTCATTATCTTATACGTCTCTATAAGATCCCCCCTCATCCTTCTAAACGCCAACGAGTACAGACCCAGTCTATTTAGTGTCTCTTCATAGTCCAACCCCCTCAACTCCAGTATCAGCCTAGTAAACCTCCTCTGTACTCCCTCCAAGGCCAATATATCCTTGCGCAAGTGCGGCAACCAAAACTGCACACAGTACTCCAGCTGCGGCCTCACCAATGCCCTATACAGTTGCAGCAAGATCTCCCTGCTTTTATATTCAATCCCCCTCGCTATGAAGGCCAGCATCCCATTCGCCTTCCTGACCACCTGCTGCACCTGCAGGCTGGGTTTTTGCGACTCATGCACAAGGACCCCCAGGTCCCTCTGCACCGTAGCATGCTGCAGCTTTTTGCCCTTTATATAGTAATCCCTCCTACTATTATTCCTGCCAAAGTGGATAACCTTTCTGCCAAAGTGGAGTGAAAAACTTACCCCGACATCTCCTCTGTACCTACTCCCCAGCACCCTAAATCTGTGTCCTCTTGTGGCAGCCATTTCAGCCCTGGGAAATAGCCTCTGAGAATCCACCCTATCTATACCTCTCAACATTTTATTAACCTCTATCAGGTCGTCTCTCATCCTTCGTCTCTCCAGGGAGAAGAGACCGAGCTCCCTCAACCTATCTTCATAAGGCATGCCTCCCAATCCAGGCAACATCCTTGTAAATCTCCTCTGCACCCTCTCAATAGCTTCCACATCCTTCCTGTAGTGAGGCGACCAGAACTGCGCACAGTTCTCCAAGTGGGATCTGACTAAGGTCTTGTAAAGCTGCAGCATTATCTTCTGATCGTGAAAGATTGCTTTGAAAATCCTCCACTGTCCCTCAATTGTCCCACCATAAAGTTTTTGCTCCCAATCTACCTTAGCCAACTCTTCCCTCATCCCATTATAATCTCCTTTGTTTAATCACAAGACGCTGGTATTGGATTTTACCTTCCCACACTCCATCTGTATTTTAAATTCAACCACACTGTGAAAGCTCCTTCCGAGAGGATCCCTAACTGCAAGATCATTAATTATTCCTGTCACACTACACAGGACCAGATCTAGGATAGCTTGTTCCCTTGTAGGTCCCATTACATACCGTTCAAGGAAGCTATCACAGATACATTCTATGAACTCCTCCTCAAGGCTGCTCTGACTGACCTGGTTTGACCAATTGAGATGTAGATTAAAATCCCCCATGATAATTGCTGGATCATTTTTACATATATCAGTTATTTCTTTGTTTATTTCTCATCCCCACCGTGATGTCATTATTTGGTGGCCTATAGACTATGCCTATCAGTGACTTTTCTCCTTACTATTTCTAATTTCCAACCAAATAGATTCAACCTTTTTTTTCTCCATACAGCCTATATCATCTCTCACTGCCACCCTGATATCATCCTTAAATATCAGAGCTACACCACCTTCATTACCTTCCTGTCGGTCCTTCCGGACAGTTTGATATCCCTGGATATTTAACTCCTGACCATCCTGCAACCATGTCTCTGTAATGGCCACCAAATCATACTCATTCTCAATGATTTGTGCTGTCCACTCACTTACCTTGTTTCCAACGCTACGAGCATTCAGATAAAGTGCCCTTATGCTAGTTTTTGTACTTTCTTTTTAAATTCTAACACTTCCATTCAGAACATTCCCGAGTTCTCCTTCCTTTTAATTTTTCCCTAATTTTTGATGTCATTGGAACCTTCTCCCCACATTTTGTCCTTGCTCCCTCCTTCTCTGACTCCTGACATAGGTTCCCATCCCCCGGCATATTAGTTTAAACCCTCCCCAGCTGCTCTAGCAAACATCCATCCACTCCACTCCATCCCCCCCAAGGACATCAGTCCCAGTCCTGCCCGGGTGTGACCCGTCCAATTTGTACAGTCCCACCTCCCCCAGAACCAATCCCAATCCCAGGAATCAGAAACCCTCCCCCTGACACCATCTCTTCAGCCACATATTTATCCGATATATCCTCTCATTTTCACTCTGACTAGCGCATGGTATCGGTAGTAATCCTGAGATCACTAGTTTTGAGATCTGATTTTGACACGGTCCCACATGGGAAACTGAGAGTGAAGGTAGGAGCAGATGGGATCCAAGGAAATTTGTCTAATTGGATCCAGAATTGGCCGAGAGGTCAGAGGTTGAGGGGTGTTTTTTGGATTGGAAGAATGTGTCCAGTGGGGTCCCCAGGGATCAGAGTTGGGGCCCTTGCTGTTTGTCATTTATATAAATGATTTAGACTTGAAAGTAGGAGGGTTGATAAAGTGGCTAAGGCAGCAGATTGGTTGGTTTCATTGGTCAGAAATCCTGGAGGAATGTAGAAATTATCGGGGTGAAATAGAAAAGCAAAGAGAGGATCGGAATAAATACTGGTGAATAAAATCACAGAAAATTCTGAGATGTTTTACATAAGAACATAAGAAATAGGAGCAGGAGTAGGCCATCTAGCCCCTCGAGCCTGCCCCGCCATTCAATAAGATCATAGCTGATCTGTCGTGGCTCAGTTCCACTTTCCCCCCATAACCCTTAATTCCCTTGTCTGTCAAAAACCTATCAACCCGCATCTTAAAAATATTTAGCGAGGCAGCCTCCACCACTTCAACGGGCAGAGAATTCCAGAGATTCACCACCCTTTGAGTGAAGAAGTTCCTCCTCAACTCCATTCTAAACCGCCCCCCCTTTATCTTGAGGCTGTGCCCTCTAGTCCTACTATCCTTTCTGAGCGGGAAGAGCCTCTCCACCTCTATCCTATCCATCCCATTCATCATCTTATATGTCTCAATAAGATCTCCCCTCATATTACCAACATATTCAGAGCAAGAGAATAACTAAGGAAAAGGTAGGGACTGTCAGAGATATTCTGGGTAACTTGTGGGTTAATTTCAAAGATATGGACAAGGTTTTATGGACTTACAGATTTACCACAGGGAAACAGGCCCTTCGGCCCAACTTGTCCGTGCAGCCCTTTTTTTTAAACCCCTAAGTTAATCCCAACTGTCCACATTTAGCCCATATCCCTCTATACCCATTGTACCCATGTAACTGTCTAAATGCTTTTTAAAAGACAAAATTGTACCCACTTCTACTACTGCCTCTGGCAGCTCGTTCCAGACACTCACCACTCTCTGTGGAAAAAAATTGCCCCTCTGGACCCTTTTGTATCTCTCCTCTCACCTTAAACCTGTGCCCTCTAGTTTTAGACTTCCCTACCTTTGGGAAAAGATATTGACTATCTAGCTGATCTGTGCCCCTCATTATTTTATAGACCTCTATAAGATCACCCCTCAGCCTCCTACGCTGCAGAGAAAAAAGTCCCAGTCTATCCAGCCTCTCCTTATAACTCAATCCATCAAGTCCCAGTAGCATCCTAGTAAATCTTTTCTGCACTCTTTCTAGTTTAATAATATCCTTTCTATAATAGGGTGACCAGAATTGCACACAGTATTCCAAGTGTGGCCTTACCAGTGTCTTGTACAACTTCAACAAGACGTCCCAACTCCTGTATTCAATGTTCTGACACTGGCCCAATTGATCAAGGTCCCATTGCAATTGGAGATAACTTTCTTCACTGTCCACTGTGCCACTAATCTTAGTGTCATCTGCAAACTCACTAACCATGCCCCCTATATTCTCATCCAAATCATTAATATAAATGACAAATAACAGTGGGCCCAGCACTGATCCCTGAGGCACACCGCTGGTCACAGGCCTCCAGTTTGAAAAACAACTCTCTACAACCACCCTCTGGCTTCTGTCAAGAAGCCAATTTTGTCTCCATTTAGATACCTCACCCTGGATCCCGTGAGATTTAACCTTATGCAACAACCTACTGTGTGGTACCTTGTCAAAGGCCTTGCTAAAGTCCATGAGTTTTCAACGAGTACTTTGTCTCTGTCTTCACTAAGAAGAAGGATGGTTCACACAGACTCATTAAAGAGGAGGAGGTGAAATACTACATACAATAAGCATTGTGAGGGAGGAAGTAATGGAGGGACTGACATCCTGGTGAACCGGTGCGGCAACAATAATATCTCCCTCAATCTCAACAAAACGAAGGAGATTGTCATCGACTTCAGGAAGTGTAAAGAAGAACATGCCCCTGTCTACATCAACGGGGACCAAGTGGAAAGGGTCGAGAGCTTGAAGTTTTCAGTTGTCCAGATCACCAACAACCTGTCCTGGTCCCCCCCATGCTGACACTATAGTTACAAAAGCCCCACCAACACACAGAATCATAGAATCCCTACAGTGTAGAAGGCGGCCATTCAGCCCATCTGGTCAGCACCAACCATAATCCTGCCCTGGCTTTATTTCCATAACCCCACATATTTATCCTGCTAATCTCCCTGACACTAGGGTCAATTTAGCATGGCCAATTAATCTAACCCTGTGGGAGGAAACCGGAGCACCCGGAGGAAACCCACACGGACACAGGGAGAACGTGCAAACTCCACACAGACAGTGACCCACGGCCGGAATCAAACTGGGTCCCTGGCACTGTGAGGCAGCAGTACTAACCACTGTACCACCTAACCCTAACCCTAAGCCTCTACTTTCTCAGAAGGCTAAGGAAATTTGACATGTCAGCTACAACTCTCACCAACTTTTACAGATGCCCCATAGAAAGCATTCTTTCTGGTTGTATCACAGCTTGGTCTGGGCTCCTGCCCTGCCCAAGACCGCAAGAAACTACAAAAGGTCGTGAATGTAGCCCAATCCATCACGCAAACCAGCCTCCCATCCATTGACTCTGTCTACACTTCCCGCTGCCTCAGAAAAGCAGCCAGCGTAATTAAGGACCCACCCCCGGACATTTTCTCTTCCACTTTCTTCCATTGGGGAAAAAGATACAAAAGTCTGAGGTCACGGACCAACCAGCTCAAGAACAGCTTCTTCCCTGCTGCTGTCAGACTTTTGAATGGACCTACCTCGCTTTAAGTTGATCTTTCTCTACTCCCTCGCTTTAAGTTGATCTTTCTCTACTCCCTCGCTGTGACTATAACACTACATTCTGCACCCTCTCATTTCCTTCTCTGTGAATGGTATGCTTTGTACAGGGTGCAAGAAACAATACTTTTCTCTGTATGTTAATACGTGTGACAATAATAAATTAAATCAAATCAAACCCTGGAAGGTGGATAAGTCCCCAGGGCCAGATGGACTGTATCCCAGGCTGTTAAAGGAAATCATAGAACCCTACAGTGCAGAAAGAGACCCTTCGGCCCATCGAGTCTGCACCGAACATAATCCCACCCAGGCCCTACCCCCATATCCCTACATATTATACCCACTAATCCCTCTAACCTACACATCCCTGGACACTAAGGGGCAATTTCTTAGCATGGCCAATCAACCTAACCCGCACATCTTTGGACTTGGTCAGGAAACCAAGGAGAAAATAGCGGATGCTGTAATGATCGTTTTCCAGTTCTCACTGGGTAGGGGTGAGTCCCCAGACTATTGGAGGTCTGTGAATGTTGTACCATTATTTAAAAAGGGTGCGAGGGACAGGCCAGAAAACTATAGGCCGCTCAGTCTAATTTCAGTGTGAACAAATTATTGGAAACAATTCTGAGAGATGGAATAAACTGTCACTTCAAAAGGCACAGATTGATCGGGGATTATCAGCATGGTCAGGTAGCAGAAGATTGTACCTTAATAACTTGACAGAATTGTTTGAGGAAGCGACGAGGAGGGTTGACAAGTGCAGTGCGGTGGATATTGGCAACATGAGCTTCAGGAAGGCATTCGATGGGTGGTCAGAAAAGTGAGATCTCGGATACAGGAGAAGGTGACAGGTTGGATCTAAAATTGGCTCCCCATCAAATGGGGCAGGGGGGAACCAGATCAAAAGATTAAATGGCCTCTTGCTGTTTACCCAATCCTGCCCCTTCTGCCCCCATCCCCGTGTCCCCTCTCTCTGTGCTCCCACCCCCTTTCCCCGTGTCCACCCCCCTCCCCGTGCCCCCCACCTCCCCCCTCCCCGTGCCGCCGCCCTCCCTCTCCCCCTGCCCCCCGCCTCCCCGCCCTCCCTCTCCCCCTGCCCCCTGCCTCCCTGTGCCCCCCGCCCTCCCTCCCTCTCCCCCTGGCCCCCCTCTCCCCCGTGGCACTCACTGCCGGTGTTGGGTGAATCCTCCTCGGAGCTGCTGCATTTCGGCATGGACTGAACTTGGCTACAACGCGCTCGGATCCTCCTCAGCTTCTGGCGGAGTCCAGGACTGGAGGAAACAGGGAGCTTGCGTTAATTGTACACGGGATTTAATGGGATTGAGGGTTATAAATAGGCCTGGCAGGTAGGGATCTGATTGGCGCAACTTGTGGGCTGAGGGGCCTGTTTGTGCCGTAGTGTTCTATGTTCTAACTCGGAATGAGGAGAGGCAGGGAGACAAATTCAGAAGCACCTGAAGCTGGGAGATAATCAAAGAATCAGCGCAATCTTTCTGTAATCCCTTCAGATTTCCAGTCAGGATGGTGAGCGACTGGGAGGGCAATCTCCGGGTGGGGCTGTTCCCAGGAATCTACTGCTCATCCTTCTAGGTGGAAATGGCTGTGAGTTTGGAAGGTGAGAACACACCATGGGGGGGTTTTGGGGGAGGGGGAAGTTGGGGGGGGGGGCAATTGGATGAGGGACTGGGGGGTTTTGGTAGAGAGAGAGAGAGGGGGGTGGGTGTTACAGTCAGACCCCAGTGGTGGGGTCTGGGTCAGCGGGTTGCATTCAGATCGGGGAGTTGAGGGAGTGACTAGGGGCAGGCGGACACTGGGTGGGGTTTTGGGGGCTGACAGCAGCCCCCCCCCTCCTCCCCACAACAGGGACAGACCCTGGGGGACGTACCTGTAGTGGGCAATGATGCGGAGCTGGCAGTCACAGTCACCCACAATACGTCTCTCCATGCGAAGGGTCACTCCCTCGAAGCTGGGGTCTCCAAGCTCAGCACTCCGCTGTGGGGTGGCCTGTTTGCGAGGAGTCCGGGGGTGCCGTGCTGCTGCTGTGGGGGGCTTGGCTTTCCCAGACTGATGGGGAATATTGGGCTCAGATCCTGGTGCTGAAAGTTTTGGTGTCTGGGATGGACAGCGGTCACTTTGTCCCTGACCTTTGCCCCCTCTGTCCAAGCTGTTGCCTTGCTTTCCATTGGCTTCCTGGCTGTAAACATCTGTAATTTCCCCAGGAATTTTCACCCAAATTCCCTTTTCAGTCTCTGCTCCGCCCTCCTCACCATAGCTCCAAGGCATTGCCCCCACCCCACTCTGCGGAGAATCTCTGGGACACTGAGTTACCCAACCAGGACTGAACCTCCCATTCGATTCTCCCACTCCCCATCCCACACCCTCGCCAGGAGACCCAGGACTCATTCTCCCGTATCCCGAAACTGGAGCCAGTCCCGGGAGAGAATTCCTGTTGGATTTCTCACTGGTCAACAGGGGGTCACCCTTCTGACCCTCACTCTTAGTATCTAGAAGCTGCCTCATTCTGAGGGACCCATCCTCACTCTGGAACCCTTGTCGCAGGCACACACACCGCTCAGTGGAACTCCACGTGTTGGGATATTGGGAGAAGCAGCTCCCCAACCCCACACCGGGGCATCGCTCCCCCCTGCTCGGGCACCCTGCACCCCCACTCGGGCACCCCTCCCCCCAACTCGGGCACCCCTGCCCCCCAGGATGGGAGATTAGCGAGGTGTCCAATGACTGAGTGAAGCTGTTATTCGCTGTGGGATTCTCGGTTGCCCCTGGTTTACTCTGATTGGTGGGTTTTGAGAATGATGGTAAGACTGGCACTAAGTTGGCAGCTTGCTGTAAGAGAGAGAGGACAGTGAACCCAGGCAGCTGAGGCACGGTCTCTGAGTTCTCAGAGAAACCCCCAGACTCCGATTCTGACAGACCCGAGGAAAACCTGTAAACACGGGAAAAACACTGAAATCATCAACACACACACAATATCTTCCTGCTGCTATTCAAAGAACAAAGAAAATTACAGCCCTTCAGCCCCTCCAAGCCTGCACTGACCATGCTGCCCCCGACTGAACTAAACCCCCTACCCTTCCGGGGACCATATCCCTCTATTCCCATCCTATTCATGGATTTGTCAAGACTCCCCTTAAAACTCACTATCGTATCCGCTTCCACTCCCTCCCCTTGCAATGAGTTCCAGGCACTCACCACCCTCTGTGTAAAAAATCTGCCTCGTACATCTCCTTTAAACCTTGCCCCTCGCACCTTAAACCTGTGCCCCCGAGTAATTGACTCTTCCACCCTGGGAAAAAGCTTCTGACTATCCACTCTGTCCATGCCCCTCATAATCTTGTAGACTTCTATCAGGTCTCCCCTCAACCTCCGTCACTCCAGTGAGAACAAAACAAGCTTCTCCAACCTCTCCTCATAGCTCATACCCTCCATACCAGGGCAACATCCTGGTAAATCCTTTCTGTATTCTCTCCAAAGCCTCCACATCCTTCTGGTAGTGTGGTGACCAGAATCGAACATTATATTCCAAGCGCAGCCAAAGGTTCGCGAAAGCGGCAATATGACTTGCCCATTTTTAAACTAAGTGCCCCAGGCGATGAAGGTATGCATGCCGTATGCCTTCTTGACTACCTTGAGGCATCCAAGATGATCAGAGGGTTAGATAGGGTGGACAGTGAGAGCCTTTTTCCTCGGATGGTGACGGCTAACACGAGGGGATATAGCTTTAAATTAAGGGGTGGTAATTATAGGATGGATGTCAGAGGTAGGTTCTTTACTCAGAGGGTAGTAAGGGCGTGGAATGCCCTGCCTGCAGCAGTTGTGGACTCGCCAACTTTAAGGGCATTCAAATGGTCAGTGGATAGGCATATGGATAACATTGGAATAGTTTAGGTTAGAGGGTCATTAGATTGGTTCCACTGGTCGGTGCAACATCAAGGGCCGAAGGGCCTGTACTGCGCTGGAATGATCTATGTTCTCCGTCTGCATTGCCACTTTCAGTGACCTGTGTACCTGTAGACCCAGATCCCTCTATCTATCAAAGTGAGAAGTTATTCAGGTCGGTTGTAAGAACAGAAATGTAGAATACTTTGAGTGAAATCTGTAATAGTTGCTGCAGGTTAGTGTGTAGGTGCAGAGAGCAACCAGGAAGGGAAATAACAGATTGGTGTTTATTGCCAGGGGAATTGGAATACAAGAATAACATCTGCTCCAGATGTTCCGGGTTTTGGTGGGACCACATCTGGAACACCGGCTGCAGTTTTGATCTCATTAATAGATGATAATTGTATTGGAGACAATTACAACTTTATAAGACCCTTGTCAGACCCCACTTGGAGTACTGTGCGCAGTTCTGGTCGCCTCACTACAGGAAGGATGTGGAAGCTATTGAGAGGGTGCAGAGGAGATTTACAAGGATGTTGCCTGGATTGGGAGGCATGCCTTATGAAGATAGGTTGAGGGAGCTCGGTCTCTTCTCCCTGGAGAGACGAAGGTTGAGAGGCGACCTGATAGAGGTTTATAAGATGTTGAGAGGAATAGATAGGGTGGATTCTCAGAGGCTATTTCCCAGGGCTGAAATGGTCACTACGAGAGGACACAGGTTTAAGGTGCTGGGGAGTAGGTACAGAGGAGATGTTAAGGGTAAGTTTTTCACTCAGAGGGTGGTGAGTGAGTGGAATCGGCTGCCGTCGGTGGTGCTGGAGGCGAACTCACTGGGGTCTTTTAAAAGACTTCTGGATGAGTACATGGGATTTAATGGGATTGGGAGTTACAGATAGTTCTATGGCCTGGTAGGTATAGATATGATCGGCTCAACTTGTGGGCCGAAGGGCCTGTTTGTGCTGTAGTGTTCTCTGTTCAATGTTCAGCACAGAGAAGGTTCACTGGATTGGCCCCTGGGGTAAGGGGATTGTCCAATGACCAGAGGCTGCAGTTCTGGTCCCCACATTATAGGAAGGATGTGGAGGCTTTGGAGAGGGTGCAGAGGAGGTTTACCAGGATGTTGCCTGGTATGCAGGGGAGGTCCTATGAGGAGAGACTGAGGGATTTGGGGTTGTTTTCACTGGAAAGAAGGCGGCTAAGAGGGGATCTTATAGAAACATATAAGATGATTAGAGGTTTAGATAGGGTGGATGGTGATAGCCTGTTTCCTCGGATGGAGAAAGCTAGCACGAGGGGGCATGGCTTTAAATTAAGGGGGGGTAGTTATAGGACGGATGTCAGGGGCAGGTTCTTTACCCAGAGGGTGGTGAGGGACTGGAATGCCCTGCCTGCTGCAGTTGTAAATGCACCTAGTTTGGGGGCGTTTAAGAGATCCGTGGATAGGTTTATGGACGATAAGGGATTGGTTTAGATTAGTGGGTCAATGTTTTTTCTTAAAAATAAGACTGGTCGGCGCAACATTGTGGGCCGAAGGGCCTGTTCCGCGCTGTAATGTTCTATGTGTAAATTGGAGTTTAGAAGAATAAAAAGTGATCTGATTGGAACCAGATTGTGAGGGATTGTTTCCATTGGTCAGAGAATCTAAAACACACAGGGCACAGATTCCAGGAGATTGGATCAATTATTTTTTATTCATGGAATGTGGCCATCACTGGCTGGGTCGGGAAATATTATCTATCCCTGAGGGCAGTTTAGGATCAATCACATTGCTGTGGCTCTGGAGTCACATGTGGGCCAGGCCGGGTAAGGACGGCAGATTTCCTTCCCTAAAGGGCATTAGTGACTGAGATGGGTTTTTCCAACAAACGATAATGGTTTCATGGTCACCATTAGACTTCAAATTCCAGCTTTTTATTCAATTCAAATTTCACCATCTGCCGTGGTGGGATTTGAACCCGGGTCCTGGGTCTCTGCCTCGTTAGTCCAGTGACAGTACCACTGCCTCGTATAGAGGACTGAACTGAGGAGAAATGCCTTCACTCACAGGGTTGTGGATGCAGATTTGTTGGACAGAAGGAAGAAGGAAAGCATATGGCATGTTTGCCTCTGTCACCCAGGGCATTGAGTACAAGAGTTGGGGAATGATGTTGCAGCTTTATAAAACCTCAGGTTACTGAGCTGGTGGTGGAAGCTGGAACATTAGTAACATTTAAGAGGCACCTGGATATATACATAAATAGGGAGGGAAGAGAGGGATACGGACTGAGTAAGGACAGAAGGTTTTTTTTTATACTTTAGTTAGGGCATCATGATCAGCGCAGGCTTGGAGGAACGGCGGGCCTGTTCCTGTAGCTGTACTTGTCTTTATTCTTGCGAACATTTTGTGATTCATGTACCAGGACACCCAGATCCCTCTGTAACTCAGCATTCTACAATCACTCCCCATTGAAATTATTATTTTGTATTCCTCTTGTCAAAGTGGATAGCCTCACATCTTACACCATCTACAAAACCTCCCCTACTCACTGAACATATTCTGTGTCCCTTTTCAGACTCTCTATCCTCCTCACAACTTGCATTCCTGTCTGTCTTTGTACCATCAGTAACCGCAGTTACAATATAACCTCTCCCTTCATCCATATCACTCTTACTGATTGCAAACAGTCCAATTAACACCCACCCGTCTCCCATCGTTCCAGCACCAACTGTCCCGCAACCGCCTGTGACCGGCAAGGAGGGACGAGGGAGTGAGTATAGGGAGGGTGGGGGCGATGGGGGCTCCAGACATGGGGGGGAGGGGGGCTCCAGACATGGGGGGGACAGGAGTTCCAGGAGGGAGAAATCAGGGGTCTTTGTGCACTCAAAGATCATCCCCTCATCCATAGGCGACTGAGGGAGTGCAGCAGGAATCGAGAAACCAGGATCCACTCGATCCCCCCTCAGCCAATCAGCAACCTTCAGCCTTGTGGAACAATCTTCACCGCAACGTGATTCCGAAATCTGGGAATCAAAATCAATCAAACAATCAGAGACTGAACAACATCCTCAGAATCCCAAAACCCTCACACACGAAAACCCTTTCCCTCGCCCTCTCACCCTCACTCCCTCCCCCAACTTCTCAACCCCCTCTCCCTATGCCCGCATCCCCCCTCATGCCCAAATCCCCCCTTGCCCTCCTCCCTCTCTCTCTCTCACACCCTCCTCCCTTCCGCCCTGCTCCTCTCCCACTTCTCTCCCCCTTCCCTCCCAATCCTGCTCTCTCCCACCTCTCCCACTCACACTGCCCCCATCTCCCTCTCCCTCTCACACTGCCCCCCTCTCCCTCTCACACTGCCCCCCTCTCCCTCTCACACTCACACTGCCGCCCTCTCCCTCTCACACTGCCCCCCTCTCCCTCTCACACTGCCCCCCTCTCCCTCTCACACTGCCCCCCTCTCCCTCTCACACTCACACTGCCCCCCTCTCCCTCTCACACTCACACTGCCCCCCTCTCCCTCTCACACTCACACTGCCCCCCTCTCCCTCTCACACTGCCCCCCTCTCCCTCTCACACTGCCCCCCTCTCCCTCTCACACTGCCCCCCTCTCCCACTCCTCTCACACTGCCCCCCTCTCCCTCTCACACTGCCCCCCTCTCCTTCTCCCTCTCACACTGCCCCCCTCTCCCTCTCACACTGCCCCCCTCTCCCTCTCACACTGCCCCCCTCTCCCTCTCACACTGCCCCCCTCTCCCTCTCACACTGCCCCCCTCTCCCTCTCACACTGCCCCCCTCTCCCTCTCACACTGCCCCCCTCTCCCTCTCACACTGCCCCCCTCTCCCTCTCACACTGCCCCCCTCTCCCTCTCACACTGCCCCCCTCTCCCTCTCACACTGCCCCCCTCTCCCTCTCACACTGCCCCCCTCTCCCTCTCACACTGCCCCCCTCTCCCTCTCACACTGCCCCCTCCCCTTCACACTGCCCCCCTCTCCCTCTCACACTGCCCCCCTCTCCCTCTCACACTGCCCCCCTCTCCCTCCACCGCCCCCTCTCCTCTCACACTGCCCCCCTCTCCCTCTCCTCTCACACTGCCCCCCTCTCCCTCTCCCTCTCACACTGCCCCCTCTCCCTCTCCCTCTCACACTGCCCCCCTCTCCCTCTCCCTCTCACACTGCCCCCCTCTCCCTCTCCCTCTCACACTGCCCCCCTCTCCCTCTCCCTCTCACACTGCCCCCCTCTCCCTCTCCCTCTCACACTGCCCCCCTCTCTCCCTCTCACACTGCCCCCCTCTCCCTCTCCCTCTCACACTGCCCCCCTCTCCCTCTCCCTCTCACACTGCCCCCCTCTCCCTCTCACACTGCCCCCCTCTCCCTCTCCCTCTCACACTGCCCCCCTCTCCCTCTCCCTCTCACACTGCCCCCCTCTCCCTCTCACACTGCCCCCCTCTCCCTCTCCCTCTCACACTGCCCCCCTCCCCTCTCCCTCTCACACTGCCCCCCTCTCCCTCTCACACTGCACCACTCTCCCTCTTCCTCTCACACTGCCCCCCTCTCCCTCTTCCTCTCACACTGCCCCCTCTCCCTCTTCCTCTCACACTGCCCCCCTCTCCTCTCCCTCTCACACTGCCCCCCTCTCCCTCTCCCTCTCACACTGCCCCCCTCTCCCTCTCACACTGCCCCCCTCTCCCTCTCCCTCTCACACTGCCCCCCTCTCCGTCTCCCTCTCACACTGACCCCCTCTCCCTCTCCCTCTCACACTGCCCCCATCTCCCTCTCACACTGCCCCCCTCTCCCTCTCACACTGCCCCCCTCTCCCTCTCACACTGCCCCCCTCTCCCTCTCACACTGCCCCCTCTCCCTCTCACACTGCCCCCCTCTCCCTCTCACACTGCCCCCCTCTCCCTCTCCCTCTCACACTGCCCCCCTCTCCCTCTCACACTGCCCCCCTCTCCCTCTCACACTGCCCCCTCTCCTTCTCCCTCTCACACTGCCCCCCTCTCCCTCTTCCTCTCACACTGCCCCCCTCTCCCTCTCCCTCTCACACTGCCCCCCTCTCCCTCTTCCTCTCACACTGCCCCCCTCTCCCACTCCCTCTCACACTGCCCCCCTCTCCCTCTCACACTGCCCCCCTCTCCTTCTCCCTCTCACACTGCCCCCCTCTCCCTCTTCCTCTCACACTGCCCCACTCTCCCGCTCCCTCTCACACTGCCCCCCTCTCCCTCTCCCTCTCACACTGCCCCCCTCTCCCTCTCCCTCTCACACTGCCCCCCTCTCCCTCTCCCTCTCACACTGCCCCCCTCTCCTTCTCCCTCTCACACTGCCCCCTCTCCCTCTTCCTCTCACACTGCCCCCCTCTCCCTCTCCCTCTCACTGCCCCCCTCTCCTTCTCCCTCTCACACTGCCCCCCTCTCCCTCTCACACTGCCCCCTCTCCCTCTCACACTGCCCCCCTCTCCCTCTCACACTGCCCCCTCTCCCTCTCACACTGCCCCCTCTCCCTCTCCCTCTCACACTGCCCCCCTCTCCCTCTCCCTCTCACTGCCCCCCTCTCCTTCTCCCTCTCACACTGCCCCCCTCTCCCTCTCACACTGCCCCCCTCTCCCTCTCACACTGCCCCCCTCTCCCTCTCACACTGCCCCCCTCTCCCTCTCACACTGCCCCCCTCTCCCTCTCACACTGCCCCCCTCTCCCTCTCACACTGCCCCCCTCTCCCTCTCACACTCACACTGCCCCCCTCTCCCTCTCACACTGCCCCCCTCTCCCTCTCACACTGCCCCCTCTCCCCTCCCTCTCACACTGCCCCCCTCTCCCTCTCACACTGCCCCCCTCTCCTTCTCCTTCTCCCTCTCACACTGCCCCCCTCTCCCTCTCACACTGCCCCCCTCTCCCTCTCACACTGCCCCCCTCTCCCTCTCACACTGCCCCCTCTCCCTCTCACACTGCCCCCCTCTCCCTCTCACACTGCCCCCTCTCCTCTCCCTCTCACACTGCCCCCTCTCCCTCTCACACTGCCCCCCTCTCCCTCTCACACTGCCCCCCTCTCCCCTCTCACACTGCCCCCCTCTCCCTCTCACACTGCCCCCTCTCCCTCTCACACTGCCCCCCTCTCCCTCTCACACTGCCCCCCTCTCCCTCTCACACTGCCCCCTTCCTCTCCCTCTCACACTGCCCCCCTCTCCCTCTCACACTGCCCCCCTCTCCCTCTCCCTCTCACACTGCCCCCCTCTCCCTCTCCCTCTCACACTGCCCCCCTCTCCCTCTCACACTGCCCCCCTCTCCCTCTCCCTCTCACACTGCCCCCCTCTCCCTCTCCCCCTCTCACACTGCCCCCCTCTCCCTCTCCCTCTCACACTGCCCCCCTCTCCCTCTCACACTGCCCCCCTCTCCCTCCTCCCTCTCACACTGCCCCCCTCTCCCTCTCCCTCTCACACTGCCCCCCTCTCCCTCTCCCTCTCACACTGCCCCCCTCTCCCTCTCCCTCTCACACTGCCCCCCTCTCCCTCTCACACTGCCCCCCTCTCCCTCTCACACTGCCCCCCTCTCCCTCTCACACTGCCCCCCTCTCCCTCTCACACTGCCCCCCCTCTCCCTCTCACACTGCCCCCCTCTCCCTCTCACACTCACACTGCCCCCCTCTCCTTCTCCCTCACACACTGCCCCCCCTCCTCTCCCTCTCACACTGCCCCCCTCTCCCTCTCCCTCTCACACTGCCCCCCTCTCCCTCTCCCTCTCACACTGCCCCCCTCTCCCTCTCCCTCTCACACTGCCCCCCTCTCCTTTCCCCCCTCTCACCACTGCCCCCCTCTCCCTCTCACACTGCCCCCCTCTCCCTCTCTCACACTGCCCCCCTCTCCCTCTCACACTGCCCCCCTTCCCTCTCCCTCTCACACTGCCCCCCTCTCCCTCTCCCTCTCACACTGCCCCCCTCTCCTCTCCCTCTCACACTGCCCCCCTGCCTCTCCATCTCACACTGCCCCCCTCTCCCTCTCCCTCTCACACTGCCCCCTCCCTCTCCCTCTCACACTGCCCCCCTCTCCCTCTCACACTGCCCCCCTCTCCCTCTCCCTCTCACACTGCCCCCCTCTCCTCTCCCTCTCACACTGCCCCCTCTCTCCCTCTCACACTGCCCCCCCTCTCCCCCTCTTACACTGCCCCACCTCTCCTCTCCCTCTCACACTGCCCCCCTCTCCCTCTCACACTCACACTGCCCCGCTCTCCCTCTCCTCTCACACTGCCCCCTCTCCCTCTCCCTCTCACACTGCCCCCCTCTCCCTCTCCCTCTCACACTGCCCCCCTCTCCTTAACTCGTCACACTGCCCTCCACTCCCTCTCCCTCTCACACTGCCCCCCCCTCCCTCTCCATCTCACACTGCCCCCCTCTCCCTCTCACACTGCCCCCCTCTCCCTCTCCCTCTCACACTGCCCCCCCCTCCCTCTCCATCTCACACTGCCCCCTCTCCTTCTCCCTCTCACACTGCCCCCCTCCTCCCTCTCCCTCTCACACTGCCCCCCTCTCCCTCTCCCTCTCACACTGCCCCCCCTCTCC
>NW_027650217.1:25000-134913 GCF_965287045.1 Carcharhinus amblyrhynchos | reverse complement strand
ATCTGTAGATCTGGGGTGATGGTGGGATGGTGCTGTGCACAAATGAGCCCCCACATTTCCACAGTGGGTCAGAAACGAAACTCCATCATGTTCCCATGAGATGCCTCGGAAGTCCTGATGTAGTGCCAAGGGAGTGAGCTGAAGAATCGCACGGTGTCACTGCTGCGTGACGGCTGGGAAAGTGTTTGAAGTCTCGGTGAAGCAGTGTTTTAACACTCTCTCTCTCTCTCTCTCTCTCCAGCCTTGTTGTGGCACACTCTCAGGAAGCTGCGGGTCGATCCAAGGTAACACCTCCCTTATGCTGCACTACCTGACATTGGGAACCAGGGTCCTGGAGTTACATTTGGGGGCCGGTGAGAGGGAGGGGGTGTTGTTATATAGAAATATGGAAGAGAGGACGATGAGGAGGCCATTCGGCCCTCTGCCATTCATCATGATCATGGCTGATCATCCAACTCAATAGCCTAATCCTGCTTTCTTCCCATAACCTTTCATCCCATTCGCCCCAAGTGCTATATCCAGCCGCCCCTTGAATACATTCAATGTTTTGGCATCAACTACTTCCTGTGGTAATGAATTCCACAGGCTCACCACTCTTTGGGTGAAGAAATGTCTCCTCACCTCCATCCTAAATGGTCTACCCTGAATCTTCAGACTGTGAGCCCTGGTTCTGGACTCCCCCACCATCAGGAACATCCTCCCTGCATCCACCCTGTCTAGTCCTGTTAGAATTTTATAAGTCTCCTTGAGATTCCCCCTCATTTGCCTGAACTCCAGTGGAAACAATCCTAACCCAGTCAGTCTCTCCTCATGCATCAGTCCCGCCATCCCTGGAATCAGCCTGGTAAACCTTCGCTGCACTCCCCTGAGAGCAAGAACATCCTCAGGGAAGGTTGGGGTGGGGGTGCTGCTCCACACTCCCCTGTCTCACAGCCACTCCCCGCGTCAGTCTTGCTGCAGCACAGTGATCCAGGACTTGATACTGATGAAGCGAGTCACTGAGCTCGTGAGGGCTTAGTGGGGACCCCCCCCCCCCCACCCAGTCTCACCCCGTCCATTCTGGGTGTCTTTCGGGAATCACAGTCTCACTCTTGCATGCTGATGTTTCTTCTCTACTCCCTCCCCCTTCAGTGAGAAACATGATGACTTCGGAGACGTGAAGAAGCTTATCACAGAGGAGTTTGTCAAACAGAAGTGAGTGCTGTAGACCTAACCCCGTACCATAGGTGTCCTGCGATTATTTGATGGGGGACAGTGTAGAGGGAGCTTTACTTTGTATCTAACCCTGTGCTGTACCTGTCCTGGGAGTGTTTGATGGGGACAGTGTAGAAGGAGCTTTACTCTGTATCTAACCCCGTGCTGTACCTGTCCTGGGAGTGTTTGATGGGGACAGTGTAGAGGGAGCTTTACTCTGTATCTAACCCCGTGCTGTACCTGTCCTGGGAGTGTTTGATGGGGACAGTGTAGAGGGAGCTTTACTCTGTATCTAACCCCGTGCTGTACCTGTCCTGGGAGTGTTTGATGGGGGACAGTGTAGAGGGAGCTTTACTCTGTATCTAACCCCGTGCTGTCCCTGTCCTGGGAGTGTTTGATGGGGGACAGTGTAGAGGGAGCTTTACTCTGTATCTAACCCCGTGCTGTACCTGTACCTGTCCTGGGAGTGTTTGATGGGGACAGTGTAGAGGGAGCTTTACTCTGTATCTAACCCCGTGCTGTACCTGTCCTGGGAGTGTTTGATGGGGGACAGTGTAGAGGGAGCTTTACTCTGTATCTAACCCCGTGCTGTCCCTGTCCTGGGAGTGTTTGATGGGGGACAGTGTAGAGGGAGCTTTACTCTGTATCTAACCCCATGCTGTACCTGTCCTGGGAGTGTTTGATGGGGACAGTGTAGAGGGAGCTTTACTCTGTATCTAACCCCGTGCTGTCCCTGTCCTGGGAGTGTTTGATGGGGGACAGTGTAGAGGGAGCTTTACTCTGTATCTAACCCCATGCTGTACCTGTCCTGGGAGTGTTTGATGGGGACAGTGTAGAGGGAGCTTTACTCTGTATCTAACCCCGTGCTGTACCTGTCCTGGGAGTGTTTGATGGGGGACAGTGTAGAGGGAGCTTTACTCTGTATCTAACCCCGTGCTGTACCTGTCCTGGGAGTGTTTGATGGGGACAGTGTAGAGGGAGCTTTACTCTGTATCTAACCCCGTGCTGTACCTGTCCTGGGAGTGTTTGATGGGGGACAGTGTAGAGGGAGCTTTACTCTGTATCTAACCCCATGCTGTGTGTGTGTTTTGACTGTTTTAAAATAAGGGGGTGGCCCAGTGCCGATGGAGATGAGCAGAAATGTTTTCTCTGAGGGGACTGAGTCTCTAGAACTCTCCCATTGAAGACGGCGATGAGGAGGAATTTCTTCTGTCAGACGGTGGTCAGTCTGTGGAATTCCCCCCCCCCCCCCCCCCCACCACCACCACCATGGGGGGAGGGGAGGAAAGTGGACCTGAGGCCCCAAACAGATCCAATAGGATCTTATAGAAAAGGGCGGAAGCGGGCTCGAGGGGCCGAATGGCTCTGCTTTTGTGTCTCACCATCTCTTTCACCCCCCTCCTTCTCCCCTCTGCAGGTACCTGGAGTATTCACGGGTCCCTCACACGGACCCCGTGGAGTACGAGTTTCGCTGGGGACCCAGGGCTGCAAAGGAAACCTCCAAGCTGAAGGTGCTGGAGTTCGTTGCCAAGGTGGGTGGGTTCGGAAATCTAACACAGCGAGAGGGGAGGGCGTGGGGTGGGTGGGGGGAGCGGTGGTCAGTGAGCCAAGGGGATCAGCGAGCAAGGTGGGGTGGGGGTCAGCGAGCATGGGCAGGGAGGGTCAGTGAATAGAGAGGGGTCAGCGAGCAGGCTGCAAGTGGATAGACCAAGCAGTGGAACAAGGCAGTGAGAAGCAGAGAGTAAATTCGGAGAGGGGTTCCAGATCCTGAGGCTTGCCCTCCTCGGCCCCCTCCGGCCCCTCCACCCATCCACCAGCCCTTGGCCCTCTCTCCCCCACCCTCTGCCAGGCATCACTTTGCCCCTCCCACCCACCCCAGCTTTTCCTGAGAGGTCAGAACCTTTGAAGCAGATGCCATTGAGGTGACCAAGAGGGCTGGAGGAGGAGTGGTAAGTGGGAGAAGTGAGGATTTGTTGTAATCTGGAAGGCGCTGCCCAAGAGTACAGTGGGAGCAGATTTCCCCCTGGAGGAAAAGAGAATCGAAGGCAAACTGGTGGAGTGGGGGGTTTGCATGCTTAGCAGGAGGAAGGAGGGAGTGTGGAACTAAATTGGAGAGCTCTTTCAAAGGGGCCAGCACAGACCCGATGGGCTGACTGGCCTCCTGCTGCAGTGTGGGTTACACCCCTGATTAATCCCCCTTTGATTCTCAGATGCACAATGGGCAGGATCCGAAGACATGGGCCACACAGTACAAGGAAGCACAACAGGAGGCTGCAGCCAATCCCCGCAGGAGTTAACCAGGTGCCAGAGGGCATGCCCGACCCTACTGGATCCACCTGCCCCGTCCCACCCCACCCCACCCCCTGACCTGACCCCTCCCAATCCCCACTCCCCAGACCTGACCCCTCCCAATCCCCACTCCCCAGACCTGACCCCTCCCAATCCCCACCCCCCTGACCTGACCCCTCCCAATCCCCACCCCCCTGACCTGACCCCTCCCAATCCCCACCCCCCTGACCTGACCCCTCCCAATCCCCACCCCCTGACCTGACCCCTCCCAATCCCCACCCCCCTGACCTGACCCCTCCCAATCCCCACCCCCCTGACCTGACCCCTCCCAATCCCCACCCCCCTGACCTGACCCCTCCCAATCCCCACCCCCCTGACCTGACCCCTCCCAATCCCCACCCCCCTGACCTGACCCCTCCCAATCCCCACCCCCCTGACCTGACCCCTCCCAATCCCCACCCCCCTGACCTGACCCCTCCCAATCCCCACCCCCCTGACCTGACCCCTCCCAATCCCCACCCCCCTGACCTGACCCCTCCCAATCCCCACCCCCCTGACCTGACCCCTCCCAATCCCCACCCCCCTGACCTGACCCCTCCCAATCCCCACCCCCCTGACCTGACCCCTCCCAATCCCCACCCCCCTGACCTGACCCCTCCCAATCCCCACCCCCCTGACCTGACCCCTCCCAATCCCCACCCCCCTGACCTGACCCCTCCCAATCCCCACCCCCCAGACCTGACCCCTCCCAATCCCCACCCCCCAGACCTGACCCCTCCCGATCCCCACTCCCCTGACCTGACCCCTCCCGATCCCCACCCCCCAGACCTGACCTGCCTCTCAACCCACCCCCTCCAAGACCTGACCTGCCTGTCCCCGACCTACCGCACCCCCCCCCCCCACCGGCAACCTGACCCCTCCCCTGCCATCCTGCTCCCCGCCTCCCCTCCCGTCCTGCCGTCCCCGACCCCCACACAAGGCTGGCACTGGGCCTGGAGGTCAAAGTGCACCAGTTTAACATATCGAGTTACCCACCAAACTCACACCCTGATTTCCGCACCCCCCCCCCGCCCCCCAGTCTTTACCTCGAACACCTATCCACCTCTCTATCCGGCTGACCACTGATTTCCTCCTCCGGTTTCTGCTGCATCGCCTCCTTCTGGGAAAGCCGCAGGGACCGGGATGGGCGTTGCTGCGATGTGTTAATGTTTATCGTTCCGGGTTTACTATGTCGGTTGGTGGTTTGAATCCGTGTTTCTCTTTCTTCTACTCGGAGCAGCGGCCCGCTCCCTGGCCGGTGATTAAATTGATTTTCTGGTCACGGTTTTTGCCCCGGTCGCGTCTGCCTTCTTTCCTCAACCTCCCTGTGAGGGTTACCCCCTCCTCCCTCGGCCGCCCTGCGTTCCCAGTACCCGAGCCCGCCCGCCCGCCTCCACACCATTGAGGGCGGGACAGTTCAGCGGGAGGGGGAACGGATTCGTAAGCAAAAAAGGGGAATGGGATAAAGGTGTTTCCTGGGGGTGTGGGGTGGGGGTGGTAGGCAACACCGGAGGGACTAATTACTCCTGGAAAAAGCCAACACGGGTACGATGGATCCAACAACCTACTGTGCTGTCTGGATCTGTGGCCACCGTTGCCTCATTCCTTCCGCCACAGTGGATTCTGTCACAGCAGGGGGAGTGAGGGGGGGGTTGTCCCCCACAGGGACAGGGGTGTAGTCCCCCCCCACCCTCGCGGGGACGGGGGTGTGCGCCCCCCCCCCCCCCCCCCACGGGGACAGGGTGTGGTGCCCCCAGCCTCCTCGTGATGTGCAGCACCCCCCCCCCACCCCGGGGACAGGGGTGTGGTCCCTCCCACTTCAAGGAGAGGACCCCATTTTGCCTGTTTGCGCTACGCTAGGGCCAACCAGTGTCAGTGCTCTGCTGTGGAGTGTCAATTCTCTCTTTTTCTCTCTCTGTCTTTATGGCACAAGCACGTAAAGATTTATGGAGATACCGGGATGTTCAAACATCACAGGTCCCATCTCCCCCTGCCTCCGGGAATAGTGCAAGGCCCCCACGTGCAGTTAGCACCTTGCAGTTGCCAGAAAGGTGACTGATTCAGACCCCAGGCGCTTTGGGTCTCCACACAACGTTGTACTTTAAACCCACTTACCCTTCAAACACTCCCGAAGAGTCCACATGGCAGTGCAGCTACTGACAGACTGGAATCTAATCGTAGGGTTTATAGAGAAATTTACAGGGCATGACAGGAATCTAATCGAGGGGTTCGAGGTGGTTTATATATAGAATAACAGATACCCGGGAGTGAGTTACAGACTGGAATCTAATCGAGGGGTTCGGGGTGGTTTATATACAGAATAACACATACCCGGGAGTGAGTTACTGACTGGAATCTAATCGAGGGGTTCGGGGTGGTTTATATATAGAATAACAGATACCCGGGAGTGAGTTACAGACTGGAATCTAATCGAGGGGTTCGGGGTGGTTTATATATAGAATAACAGATACCCGGGAGTGAGTTACAGACTGGAATCTAATCGAGGGGTTCGGGGTGGTTTATATATAGAATAACAGATACCCGGGAGTGAGTTACAGACTGGAATCTAATCGAGGGGTTCAGGGTGGTTTATATATAGAATAACACATACCCGGGAGTGAGTTACAGACTGGAATCTAATCGAGGGGTTCAGGGTGGTTTATATATAGAATAACAGATACCCGGGAGTGAGTTACAGACTGGAATCTAATCGAGGGGTTCGGGATGGTTTATATATAGAATAACAGATACCCGGGAGTGAGTTACAGACTGGAATCTAATCGAGGGGTTCAGGGTGGTTTATATATAGAATAACACATACCCGGGAGTGAGTTACAGACTGGAATCTAATCGAGGGGTTCGGGGTGGTTTATATATAGAATAACAGATACCCGGGAGTGAGTTACAGACTGGAATCTAATCAAGGGGTTTGGGAGAGGGGGGCAAGTGGTATATCTGGAATAACACACAGTTAGTGAATTATACAGGACCCAATGCCTTACGCAGTGAAGTATTTAATAGAATTGAACAGTGCTCCATATAAGATATCTATTACTGTGTTAGACTGCTTCATATACAAACACAAGATTATTTCATCTAACATTAAGTAACCGTATTCCATACATGAGTAATACGTGACTATAAGAAAGGATGATGGGGGCCAGTGGGGGCGTGGGGTGGGGAGGCCTATAATAATAATCCATTTTAATTTTTGTACAACATTTGCACCCCCCACCCAATGCCCCTCCCTCAGCCCCTTCCCTTTTAAGACGTGCAAATTTTTAAAGTTCTCACGGTCACCACTGCAGCATTTGTTCGTGAACGCAACTGATTCCCAGGACGGTGGGGGCCTGGCGTTGATGGGTGAGAGGGGATGTGTTGGTCAGTGTGCAAATCCCACCCGTGTCTACCAGTGTTCAATCCCCCTGGGATACAGGCAGACAACACCCTATCAACCAGGTTCCCCAAGCCTCGTGTGGAGATCTTCCCATTGTTAACTGTGGTAATCGGTTTGCCTGTCTTCTCCATGGGCTGTTTCAGGAACGGATGGGGCGGGAGGGGGGCTTTGTAGAATTTTTGTGCCTCCCCCCGTCCCTCTGATGCCCCGTGGGTCGAAGCTCCTTTCTTTCTTTGTCTGTGGCAAGGGGTAGTAAGGGGAGACATGTCCTTTCACAGTTCAGGGGAGGACGTTCAGATGTGTGAGCGGAAAGTCACTTTCCTTCCTTTCCACCTTCCCCTTCCCCGTCCACCCATCTCCAACCCATATTCCTTCCCTCCAAACAGTCGAGACTGCGCCCGGTAATCCGCCAGGGAGCTGGCAATGCAGGCATCCTGTTCGAGTCAAGGCTGGCATCTGTAGATGGCTCCCACCTTCTCCTCCTCCTCCACTGGGCTACTGGACGCCTTTACCTTAGCCGCTGTCACAGCAACGGGACGTACACCCCACCAGGGGGAACAGCGTTCAGCGTTTTCCGTCCGGGCATCAGTGCGAGAGCGTCCACGATACAGTTGTCGCGAGGATATTACAGAATTGCATACAGTCCACAGGTAGGCATACACTTCCAGGAATAATATTTACAATTAGGAGGTTGGGGCTGGAATGTCCATGTCTCTCAGTGTTACAATGTACAGCGAGTAAACGGACATGCACCGGGGGAAGTAGAGTTTTAGTCTCTTCCCCACAAAGGGGAATATGCACTGAGAAAGGGGATCAGCCATGATTGTAATGCTTGGTGGAGCAGGTTAGCAGGACCAAGTGGTCTACTCCTGTCCCAATTCTCTATGATCCAGGGAGGATTCAATGGTTAATGGACAGTTCGGTTGGATTAGATTAGCCTGGCTTGGGCAGAGCGGGGTCGGGTGGGTGGTGTTGGGTGGGGCTGGGCAGTGTGTGGGGCTTGGACAGGGCTGGGCGGTGTGTGGGGCAGAGTCATGCAGGATTGGGGTGGTGTTGGACAGGGCTGGGTGGTGTTGGGCGGGGCAGGGTCGTGCGGGATTGTGGTGGTGTTGGGCAGGGAGGGGCTTGGACAAGGCCGGGTGGTGCTGGGCGGGGTCAGGTTGGCCTAGGCTGTGTTGAGTGAGGCTGGGCTGCCCTTGAGCTTTTGACTGGGTGACTCAGTTTTTTGTAGGGGTTTTGAGTTGGATTAGGGAAGGTAGAGGTGCTTCAGCGGGTGTTTGCCTGCAGCATTGTGTGGGTTCAGGGTTAATGGGTCTGTGCAATGTTCAGGCTGTACTGACCATGCAAGGATGGACTGGCAGCTCAGACAGAGTTCCTGTTGGCAACCTGGACAGATTAATTTCCAGCTACTTCCTCTTTTCCTTCTCAAGACCATTTCTCGGTGGAGGGGCTTTCACAGTTGCGGGTTAGGGATGGGGCGGAGCGGGGGGGGTGCTTCTTTACAAGTGTTCAGAAACATCAAGTAAAACTGTCAGTTTCACAGCACAGAAAGAGGCCATTCGGCCCACTGTGTCTGCACTGGCCATCAAGAACTATCCTAATCCCATTTTCCAGCACTTGGTCCATAGCTTGCAGAGTCTCCAAGTGTTTATCTAAATGTTTCTTTAGTGTTGTGAGGGCTCCTCATCATCCATCCTTTCAGGCATTGAGTTCCAGATTCCCATCACCCTCAGGATGAAAAAGTTTTTCTTCAAATCCCCTCTAAATCTCCTGCCCCCGATCTTAAATCAATCTCCCTGGTTACTGACCCCTCTACTAGGGGAAAAGTTCCTTCCTATCCACCCTATGTGTGTGCCTTATAATTTTATACACTTCGATCAGGTTCCCCCCTTCTCTGCTCTGAGGAAAACAACTCCAGCCTCGGATACAGTGAAAACACTCCAGCCCAGACACCATCCCAAGGAATCTTCTCTGCACCCCTCCCAGTGCAATCACATCCTATAGTGCGGCGATGAGAACTGCACACAGTGCCTCTAGCTGTGGCCTCACCAGCATTTTATACACCTCCATAATAACCTCCCTGCTCTTCTATACCTGTAATAAAGGCAAGTATCCCATGTGCTTTTTTAACCACCTTTTCTATCTGTCCTTCTGCCTTCAGGGATCTTTTGGATAAACACCTCAATGTCCCTCTGGCCCTCAGTCATTAAGACAAGGCAGGAATTTCACTTGCTAATGTCAGTGAGAGGAATATTCGGGGAATGTGCACGTTTAAGCCCAAGCTTACACTCATTGGAGGGCACAATCAGAATGATCTTAATGGGGGGAACAGGGTTCAAGGGGCTGAATGGCCTCACTCCTAGCTCCTGTTACAATCTTACAGCTAACATTCCAGTGCATTCAAAGCAAGTTACCAGGGAAGGGTTAGATGACCAGCCATGATCATAATGAATGACAGAGCAGCCTTGAAGGGCTGAATGGCCTCCTATTTTCCATGTTTCTAAGATGTGGAAATGAACTCTGTGCTCATGAGGTTAAGGTGTAGGTTCCCAGAGAGAGGTTAGGGTGCAAGTTCCCAGAGAGAGGAAGGGGGGGCTTTAGCTGAAGGCTACAGTGAGGTCAGTGGTGACCCTGGCGATGGGTACAATGGGGCGGTGGGGCAATGGGTGCAAGAGAGGAATGCCAGGAGAGGGAAGGGGTCTGGCAGACAGGGTTGGGAAGGCAGGTCAGGATGAGTGAGCGGGGACAGGAATATAACGGGATGGTTGGCGGAAGGATGGGGACGATGGAGCGGGGAGGATCAGTGATCCAGGCATAGTGAATGGTTCTGACTGAATGGCCATTCCAGCCCCAATAACAGTGCCAGTTTTCAGAAGAACATTTGGCTAAGATTGCACATAAACAGGGGCACTTACCACAAGGGTTCAAAGGGACACTTAAACTACAATATAAGGCAGTGTGCATAGAATTACAACATCTAAAATACACAAAGAGGTACAGACCTCAGTTATAGATACACACGGTACCACTGACGGAATACTATGAGGAGATGGGTCCCAGAGCCTGGTGAGGAAGGCTTGATTTTGGGCGACTGGGGAAGGGTTAACTTACCCGGAGTGGGGGGTGGTCAGCTTGAGCGAGGTGACTCCAAATTGAAACGGGTCTGCAGTACGGGTGAGTACCATGAAGAGGCAGACTGGAGGAGGGAGCTTGAGCCGCTCGCTGTCCAGCATTGAGGCCTGTCCCCTGGTCTCAATCCCCTGGAACCAAGAGGGAGCTGCTGAGGCCCAGGGTCAAAACCAAACCTCTGACCCAATTGTGTCCTCTTTGTGCTGTGGGGTGTCTATGTGGGCACCCACTCCATCGGTGGCCATCTTGGGATGCCCGCTCGATCGCGGGCTGAGCTCCCTGGCAATGACTTGTGCTCAGCTCAGCTAGGCTAGGGATGCCTTGGGCGGGAGTGTGTCCCGACAGACAGCGAAGCTGCCCTGAAAAAATGTCCCTCACAATGGGCGGGGGGGTGTGAGTGACCCCAGGAAAGGGACAGGTCGGTTGCCATTGATGAACTGAGGGGCTGAATGGCCTCCTCCCTGTTTCTATCCCCTCCCCCAGCTCCACGGGATTCACCTCTCAGCAGCCTCTGGGACTCCCGGATATATAGTGGACACCATTTACAATCACAGTGATATTCTTCAATCACGCTGAGTGTTTTACAATACAGAACCAACAGCGATGATAGGTTACACAAGTGTATTTACATTGCACAAGATATGTGTTTTGAGGGCAGTGTAAGTGATGGCGGGGGGAAGGATGGGGGGACTGAAAAATAATCTCCTTTGGTCTATGGTCACCGCTCCCCCGGCCCCCCCTCCAGAAGCATTGGCAGAGCAACAAGTGTGGACTTCGGCCTCGGCCTCCAGGCCCAGGCCTTCAGGCTGAGGCCTCTGGGCCCTGGCCTCCTTCACTTTGTCTTTATTTCCATGGAGGAACTCTTAACTTGAATTCTAACTTGCACTCTTTATTAATTCACAGGAATGTGGATGTCACTGTTTAGCCCAGCATTTACCCCCATTACTAATTGCCCCTTGAGAAGGTGGTGGGCGAGCCGCCATCTTGAACCCACTGCAGTCCTGTGTGGTGTAGGTACACCCACAGCGCTGTTAGGGAGGGAGTCCCAGGATTTTGACCCAGTGAAGGAACGGCCAATATATTTCCAAGTCGGGATGGTGTGTGTGAGTGAGGGGAATGGGTGGGGGGCGCGGTGGTCATGCTATAACCACCAGGAAGACATCAACCAAAGTTGGCAACCATTAACCAGTCTCCAGGGCCTCCATCCCAGCGGTGACCAGTACTGGTTTCCGGGGCAACCAGGCCTCCTGCAGCCCAGGATGGAGGCCTGACCACTGGCAAGAGGGTTGCTAACCGCAGAGGTAGGGGGTGACAGAGAATTGGTAAAAGAACCCGACATCTTTTTGATGTGATCCGGAAGGCGCTGCCCAAGAGGACAGATTCACCCTCAAAAGGAGGGGAGGGCAGAATCGCAGCTGTCTGGAGAGGGGTCAGCACAGTTCCAATGGAGCGAATGGCCCCTCTCCCGTGTGCTACGGGACAGTGGGTGAGAAATAATGTCAATGGTCGCAGGGGCTGGCTTCAGGCTCGGAATGTGGCCCCCCACTCCACCCCCGGACCCCCAACACTCACCATCGGATAACCAATGCAACCATACAGAGGAGGATCTCAGGAAGGGGGGAGCGAGGGCAGAGGGTCTCTAACTGGGACTGCACCCCCGCCCCCAACCCCCTGGCCTGTCACCCTCAGTACTGAGAAGTTAACGGGTGCGTGTGGGAGAGGCTCTGCTGTGACCGGTTGCGGAGGGTGGGGCGGGGACAGTATTTGTACCTGGTCGGAGATTATTTTTCTGTGAGATTGATCTATCGATAATGAGGAGGTGGGGCAGGGTTGAACAAGGCTACATGCAGTTCGTCTCTCCCTCCCGGACACTATCGCGTGAGTAAAGTCCGTCTGTGATCCACAGAAAAGCCCCCCGGGGGCCTCGGTGCACCCGACTGCTGCTGGGACAGCTGGCTGCAAGTGAGAATGGGAGAGAGGGACAGAGAGAGGGTGGGGAAGTATCAGGGGGAAAGGAGAGAGAGGGAGGGAGAGAGTCCACAAGATACAGGGAGTGGGATGGAGGGAGGGAGAGAGAGAGTCTGAGAAAGGCAGGTTACAGGAGATGGAATGATGGAAGTGGAGGGACAGAGGGACTGGGAGGGAGAGATTGAGTGGAAGAGGGGCAGAGAGAGAGAGAGATAGACGGAAGGATAGAGTGGGCTGTAGAGAGAGAACTGGGGAGTGAGGATCGGGGGAGAGGGACTGAGACGTTGAGGGAGAGATAGTGGCATGTCAGAGCAGAGAGAGGGAGGCGCTGTCAGGAAGGGGGAGAGAGAGAGAGAAAAGGAAAGGATGGATAGAGAGATAGAGAGGGGCTCCCTCAATCAGAGAAGAGACTAGCGAAGGATTTCCTCAGGTTGCGAATAGTTTCGGCCTTTACCTCATCATGACTGAGACTTGTACGAGACAGCAGAGTTTCTGGAATGTTGAAGGTATTTGTCAGAGACTGTGATTTGCTGGAGAGTAATGTGAGAAGATTACTATTAAGCACATGAGACACGCTCACACTCTCTCGTTCAGACCACACCAGAGCTCAGGACAATATATCCCAGGATGGGCCTGTCCCGATCGAATGGGCATCGGAGAGCCTCACTCCCTGCCCAGTCTCCCGGCCCGGGCAAGGTGAGCACCAATCTCACTGCAATAATATGGCATCTCTCCCACTCCCTCCCGCAAACCCCCTCCCACATGGTCCTTCATCCTCTCTCACCCTCCCTCCCACTCCCTTCCTACCTCCCACACCCTCCCTCCCAAGCCTTCTCAGCCCCACTCCCTCCCTCTCACATTTACCCACCCATACTCTACCTCCCAAACTCTCTGTCCCTCCCTCACTCCCACCTCCACCCAGCAGTCCTGGCCAATCAGGTGACATTCTCGCCTCAAAGTCACAATGTCCTGTGTTCGAGTCCCCAAGCCACCCGAGGGGGCACCGTGCCGAGGGAGGGTCGGTGCCGAGGGGGCGCCGCGGGAGGGTCGGTGCCGAGGGGGCGCCGCGGGAGGGTCGGTGCCGAGGGGGCGCCGCGGGAGGGTTGTCACAAACACAAACCCTCTAGAGACATCAGGTGTGGTAGGCAACAGACTCCTTAACCCCTAAAAAGGCACAGAACTTTGTCTGTAGATTTTTGGGGGAGGTGGTCTGACGGCTGGATGGGATATATCTCGACAGAATGGGGATTGTACTCCGTGAACAGCCCTGCAGCCCCCGGGTCAGTGTGCCTTGGTGGGGTGGGGGTGGGGGGGACATCGCAGGTCTCTTCAAGCTACCTGGGGTTTAGGCTGAGCAACCAGGCCCAAGGCTTCTCGAATTTAACAGCCAGTATCAAGAGCTGCCCAGACTGTGAGGCCTCCCCTCAGGCAAGAATTAATGGAGAAAACTGCAGGAGAACTGAACTGGGCCCAAGTAGGATGCTCTGGGTGGAGAGGCTCTGCTGTGACCGGTTGCGGAGGGTGGGGCGGGGGCAGTATTTGTACCTGGTCGGAGATTATTTTTCTGTGAGATTGATCTATCGATAATGAGGAGGTGGGGCAGGGTTGAACAAGGCTACATGCAGTTCGTCTCTCCCTCCCGGACACTATCGCGTGAGTAAAGTCTGTCTGTGATCCACAGAAAAGCCCCCCGGGGGCCTCGGTGCACCCGACTGCTGCTGGGACACTCTGGACTGAGCTAGGCCGCCCTAGACCGTTCTGCGCTGAGTGAGGGCCCACTAAGGTTGCTCTGGGCTGAGCTAAGGACACTCTGGACTGAACTCAGCTTCACCCACCTGTACTAGGCCTAGCTGCACCAAACTACATCAACCTGATTCTGCTGAACTGGGCCTAACTAAATTTCACTAGCCTAAGCCCAACCAGGCCCAGGCAGGCTTCAAGAGCCTGAACCAGTCCAAACTCAGCCCATTAGGCCTCTTAATCCTGAACCAGGCCAATCTAGGCAGAACGAGGCTGAAGTAGCCTTACTTCGGTTCACCTAAATGATTCTGAACTGTGTAGGTTCAACTGGACCACACAAGGCCAAAGCCCTAACTGCTGAAACAATACTTACTTCATTTGAGGATGAGGGGGGGGCACATCTTGCTGTGGTGCCTTCTGAAGCGATGGGGGCTTCTGCTGGATGGAAGGCCTGCCCTGCTGCTGGCCTGGACCCATCGGGCCTTGCCCTTGTTGGCCTTGGACGACAGGCCTGGGCTGCTGAGTGGTGGGGGGCACCTGCCTGGATGGCTGCTGTTGCCCGGGCCCCCTCTGCTGGGGTGGCGCTGCTTGCGGTTGACGTTGAGGTTGCTGGCCTCCCGGGCCTCCTTGCCGCTGTGGCCCTCCTTGTCCAGGCTGCCGGGGATGCTGGGCCTGTTGGCCTCCGGGGCCCGTCTGGCGGTGAGGCTGGCCGGGGGTTGGGCCTGGAGGTTTTGCCTGCTGCTGTGGCCCAGAGGAGGCCTGCCGTTGTTGTTGTGGCTGCTGCTGTGCCCCGGGTCCCGGTTGGCGCTGGTGCTGGGGGGAGTGCTGGCCGACCAGGCCCGCTGGTTGCCGGGCCATCTGGGGTGAACCCTGCCCACCGCTGGCATGCCTCTGTTGCTGCGGTGACGGCTGGTTGGGTGTCCGGGCCTGCTGTGGAGGCCCCTGGCGTTGCTGCTGCTGCTGTTGCTGGGCAGGTTGACCCACGGGGCTCAGTTGGCGCTGAATGGGTGGAGGAGCCTGGGCCGTGGGGCTTATCGCTCTCTGCTGGTGGCTGGAGGGACTGCCGGACTGTGGACTCAGGCCTTGGATCTGCTGGCCTTGTGGAGGAGGCCTCTGATGTGAGGGAGGGCCTTGGCGATGAGGCTGATGTCCGGGAGGCTGTTGAGGACCCCCTGTAATAGAAAAAAAAAGAGTTAATCTAGTTATTATTAAATCAGAAACAGGAGGAGGCCATTCAGCCCCTCGAGATGTTGCACATTAACAGCCATGACCCCAGAACTGAAAATAGTTGCTCCCGTCTGCGCAAATAGTCTCGCAGTGACCCCAGCCCCAGAACTAAGCAGTTAGTCCCATCTGTCCAATTAGTCTCTGAGTGACCTGGGCCTAGAACTGAACACATTCATTCTCGTCTGTGCAATTAGTCTCTCACTGACTCCCAGGAACTGAACACAGTGCCTGCAATGGGGGAGTCTCGGCAATGCTATTTACACAGTAACTCTCCCATCCCTTTATCATTCCAGCCCATCCACGCGGGATTCCTATTCTCAGGAGCGACCTCTTCACCCGAAGGGTAATGGAAATCTGGTCAGTCCCAGGATAGGGAATTAAGGGTTATGGGGAGAAAGCGGGAAAGTGGAACTGATCCACTTCAGATCAGCCATGATCTTATTGAATGGCGGGGCAGGCTCGAAGGGCTAGATGGCCTACTCCTGCTCCTATTTCTTATGTTCTTATGATAGTTCCAGAGCAGATTCCAGTATTAGATCGGGAAATGACAGAATGTCTCCCCACCGGCCTGCTGGACCCTACGGTACGTAATCACTGCGGTTTGAATTCTACAGATGAGAATCAAACTGGGGGTGGGGTGGTGTTCAGGGTGAGAATCCTCATGGTTCACTCCATTGGATAGGAAATGGTTTAGTCCACTGGGGTAGAAAATGATCTGCTAAGGCTAGCTGTCCCCACCACGTGCACCCTGGGGGAGGGAGGTGGTCCGATCCACTTGTAGCAATACCCCCCCACACCAACCCGCGAGGCAGTGAGTGGTTCAGTCTGCAGGACCACCCCCAACCCCCCCCACCCCCCCACCACCTTTCGCTGAATAGCAGAAATACCAAGGTCCGGAGGCTAGGGTGCGACACAGCCATCAGAGCATGGGGGTGCTGTGGTTACCTTGTGGAGGAGGGCGTTGCTGGGGGAGGGGTCCTTGCTGCAGCCCTGAGCTCTGCCGCGAGGGAGCCTGCGTTGACATCGGGTGAGGGGACATCTGCGGCAAGGTGGGGTGGGGGTTGGGGGATAAGACACACAGGAAAATACATTGTTAGCTTGGCATCCAACAGCAGAATAAACCTCCTCTCTCTCTCTCTCCCAATCACAATTAGCTATTAATTATCCATCCCAAGGAATTCTCCTGGAGTCCCCAACTCTTAAACCTGTTATGATCACAGCCAGTGTTACAACTGAGCACTCCCGACCCCACAGAGAAATCCGTCTCACCGATTATAAACTTCATCTATGTTGTGTCGGAGGAGCTACTGACCCCAAAAGCTTAGAACCCCAGTAACATCTTTAAGAATATTAAAAGGACTTATTAAGAAGATGTGGTAAGAAACCTCAGCACAAAATGAAAGCTGCCCAGTTAAAAAAACATCAAATATAAAAATCCTTCATGTTCTAATTTATGCCTTGAGTGGATCAGTAAAAATTTAATAAATCTCTCCCTGGTTACTCAGGGAACTCCAGTAAGATGCACCTGTCTCCTGTTGTCCCTGAGCTCCCTTTTGAAATTCAATAGCTGTAAAACCAAATTTCCAACTTATCCCTGATGCAAATTTCAGATCCAAACTTTTCATTTATGACTCAAACCCTCCATAACCTTCCAGGGGCGGCATGGTGGGCACAGTGGTCAGCACTGCTGCCTCACAGCACCAGGGACTCGGGTTCAATTCCTGGCTTCGGTCACTGTCTATGCAGAGTCTGCACATCCTCCCTGTGTCTGTGTGGGTTTCCTCTGGGTGCTCTGGTTTCCTTCCACACTGCAAAGATGTCTGGGTTACGTGGATTGGCCATGCTAACTTACTCCTTAGTGTCAGGGGCATTAGCTGGGGTAAATGCATGCGTTTGTGGGGATAGGGTGGGATTGTGGTCAGTGCAGACTCAGTGGGCTGAATGGCCTCCTTCTGCACTGTAGGGATTCTATGATTACAAATGCATCAACCTAACGTTTTTATCACTTAGCCTTCACAGAGTCTCTCTAGTGACTGTCTCCCTGTTTAATTATCCCTGGATACACACACGATTTTCGGATCATCCCAGTTTCCTCGTGGAACTGCTGTAAGATGCAAATGCTTCTTGTCACCTCTGAACTCCCTTTTGAAATTCAAAAGCCGAAAAACCGGCTTTCCCATTTATCTCCTGATGCAAATTTCTGATTCAACTATTCACCTGTGACTCAAACCCTCCATCACCTCTCGTGACAAGTTTGTCAGCCCAACCCATTTATCTTTTAACCCTCACAGCCCTCTCGAATGACCTTTATTTAACCCTGGATGCCCACACAACTTTCTTCACCCACGCAGAATACCAGCATAATCCCAAAAAGTTGGGGTCTTTTTCAAACAAAATACATCTCTCACCACACACAAGAAAGTTTCCTGAGCTCAAGAGGGGATTTCACTGTAATACATCCATACAGAAACACTGTCGCTGTAATGGGCAAGAAGAGGGATGAAGGCATCATTAAAAAGGGGAACGGAGAGATGTGGGGGTTTGGGTGATCTTTTGTAAGCAGTATTAGAATTCTAAAGCCAGTGAGTAACTTTACAACCCAAGTCAGGCCTCAGCTACAAGTACAGCCTTCAATTCTAGAGCTGAGCTCCAGCACGTGAGGAGGGATTTTGAGTAGGGGTGAGGGTAGAGGGAGATCCACCCAGGAAGGTCCCTCGGGATGAGGGGACGAGAGTTGACGTAGAGGGAGAGAGAGAGAGACTGGGATCGGTCCAAAGACGTGCAGGTTCGGTTGACTGGCAAGGCTAAATCGCCCTTCAGTTTCAGGGGGACGAAGAGGGTAAATACGTGGGGTTACGGGGATAGGGCCTGGGTGGGGATTGTGGTCAGTGCAGACTGAAAGTGTGGAAGGAGGCCATTCGGCCCAATCAGGATTCTATGATTCTCCTTGAGAGCAGAGAGGGTGAAGGGGGAAGATTAAATCGAGGCCATCATCATCGCGAGTGAGGAGACAGAGACTCACATGGGCAGGAGGGTCGGGGAATTGGAGATACACCAGATAGGGGATATGGAGGGGGACAGAGTGAGGGGAGATTAATTGTAAGCTTCCATGTTGCGAGTGTCCAGTTTTTACCTGAGGCTGCTGGGCTGTGGGGGGTCTGACTGGAGATGGAATGGGAGTCCTGGGCAGAACCTTACTCATCTTAGCCACCACGAGATCAGCAATCAGCTGTTTATCTTCCTCCTGATGTTCCCCAATCAGCGGCATGGCACAGTCCATTACCTGGGGAGAGAACAGTGTCAACATGAGAGACTGAAAAATGTCACAAAAATAACAGGTGCCACCCGTGCCCAGAAAACCGTTTCACTCACCCTCTCGCCTCCGGATCAGGGAGCCGTGGGTTCAAAGACCCACTTGGACACCCCAACCCTGTCACCCAATCTGAAAACACACCCACACGTCAGTGCTGAGGGAGCGCCGCACTGCGGGAGGGTCAGTGCTGAGGGAGCGCCGCACTGTGGGAGGGTCAGTACTGAGGGAGCGCCGCACTGTGGGAGGGTCAGTGCTGAGGGAGCGCCGCACTGTGGGAGGGTCAGTACTGAGGGAGCGCCACACTGTGATAGGATCAGTGCTGAGGGAGCGCCGCACTGTGGGAGGGTCAGTGCTGAGGGAGCGCCGCACTGCGGGAGGGTCGGCGCTGAGGGAGCACCACACTGCGGGGGGGTCGGCGCTGAGGGAGCACCGCACTGCGGGAGGGTCAGCACCTCCCCTCAATCCAATGATGTAGGTTATCTGTGTGTCAGTTCCCTGAATCACTGGCAGAGGGAGTTAGCTGGTCTGCAATGTGAATGAGTGCATGCTGAGATACGTGACTGGGATTTTTGCCTTTCCCATGTTTGGTTTAGTCCAGGATCCTCTCTGCAATACAGGAATGTTGATGTGACGGCACTGTGTAGACCCTGGGGGAAGCTGATTAACTCCAGCGGGAACACAGACTCAGAGTTTCCATCCTCCACAGTGACTGGAGAATGGTTACACAGCTCAGAACCACCTCGATATGAACACAGTGCTGGGTCAACAGAGTGTGGCTCACAGAGTGAGGGATCCCCACAGCTCACAGTGACAGTGTGCTGCCATTGAAAAACAGCTACATAACCAGATCATTGATCCCATTCGTAATGCAGAAAGAGGCCATTTGGCCCATCGAGTCTGCACTGACCACAATCTCACCCAGGCCCTACCCCCATATCCCTACACATTTTCCTGCTAATCCCTCTAACCTAAGCATCTCAGGACACTAAGGGGCAAGTTTAGCACACCAATCAACCTAACCAGCACATCTTTGGACTGTGGGAGGAAACCCAGGCGGACACAAGCAGAATGTGCAAACTCCACACAGACAGTGACCCAAGCCGGGACTCGAACCCAGGACCCTGGTGTCATGAGGCAGCAGTGCTAACCACTGTGCTACCGTGCTGCCCATTCACTTTCAATGGTCTACACAGAGCAGCTCAATCAGCACACCACGAATGACCCGCCTTCTCCCCGTCTCCCTCGATCCCCGCCTTCTCCCCGTCTCCCTTGATCCCCGCCTTCTCCCCGTCTACCTCGATCCCCGCCTTCTCCCCGTCTCCCTCGATCCCCGCCTTACCCCTCCTGTATCCCACTGACCCTCCCACAGTGCGGCGCTCCCTCGGCACTGACCCTCCCACAGTGCGGCCCTCCCTCGGCACTGACCCTCCCACAGTGCGGCGCTCCCTCGGCACTGACCCTCCCACAGTGCGGCGCTCCCTCAGCACTGACCCTCCCACAGTGCGGCGCTCCCTCAGCACTGACCCTCCCACAGTGCGGCGCTCCCTCAGCACTGACCCTCCCACAGTGCGGCGCTCCCTCGGCACTGACCCTCCCACAGTGCGGCGCTCCCTCGGCACTGACCCTCCCACAGTGCGGCCCTCCCTCAGCACTGACCCTCCGACAGTGCGGCGCTCCCTCGGCACTGACCCTCCCACAGTGCAGCACTCCCTCGGCACTGACCCTCCGACATTTTCAGCCAAGGCTGAGGTCTCGGGAGTCTGGACTCAGACACACGACACCCTGAGTGAGAAGGAAACGTGAGCCCCCACCCAGGGCGGCGTGGGCTCACATTGGGAATTTAAATGGTCTTGTCTCCTATGTACTGGTGACAGCACATTGGATATGGGCAATTTATTCAAAAGGATTTTTATTCTCTCAAATGGCACTTGGCAAGAAGCCCAGATGTCCTCAAATGGCCCTGTGTCCAGGTGAGCGCTGCAACAATAGCTAATTCAAGAACACGGGATCAATTGTCCACACCTCCCCCTCTCAGCAAAACACGGACAGCAATCCCTCCCACACTGAGATATAGAGACTCCAACGTGGCAGTCCCTGTATCACAGCCAGAGGGCTCCACCTGCACCCCTGCTCGCTTCCATTCAGATTAATGTTGATTGAAAGTTAAGCACTTCCCACTTAATTCTGCGCAACATACAGCGTGGAGAAACCCGTTACAGTGAGGGGTGTGGGGTATATCAGAGTGTTACAGTGAGGGGTGTGGGATATATCAGAGTGTTACAGTGAGGGGTGTGGGGTATATCAGAGTGTTACAGTGAGGGGTGTGGGATATATCAGAGTGTTACAGTGAGGGGTGTGGGATATATCAGAGTGTTACAGTGAGGGGTGTGGGATATATCAGAGTGTTACAGTGAGGGGTGTGGGATATATCAGAGTGTTACAGTGAGGGGTGTGGGATATATCAGAGTGTTACAGTGAGGGGTGTGGGATATATCAGAGTGTTACAGTGAGGGGTGTGGGATATATCAGAGTGTTACAGTGAGGGGTGTGGGATATATCAGAGTGTTACAGTGAGGGGTGTGGGGTATATCAGAGTGTTACAGTGAGGGGTGTGGGGTATATCAGAGTGTTACAGTGAGGGGTGTGGGATATATCAGAGTGTTACAGTGAGGGGTGTGGGATATATCAGAGTGTTACAGTGAGGGGTGTGGGATATATCAGAGTGTTACAGTGAGGGGTGTGGGATATATCAGAGTGTTACAGTGAGGGGTGTGGGATATATCAGAGTGTTACAGTGAGGGGTGTGGGATATATCAGAGTGTTACAGTGAGGGGTGTGGGATATATCAGAGTGTTACAGTGAGGGGTGTGGGATATATCAGAGTGTTACAGTGAGGGGTGTGGGGTATATCAGAGTGTTACAGTGAGGGGTGTGGGATATATCAGAGTGTTACAGTGAGGGGAGTGGGGTATATCAGAGTGTTACAGTGAGGGGTGTGGGGTATATCAGAGTGTTACAGTGAGGGGAGTGGGGTATATCAGAGTGTTACAGTGAGGGGTGTGGGATATATCAGAGTGTTACAGTGAGGGGAGTGGGGTATATCAGAGTGTTACAGTGAGGGGTGTGGGGTATATCAGAGTGTTACAGTGAGGGGTGTGGGATATATCAGAGTGTTACAGTGAGGGGTGTGGGATATTTCAGAGTGTTACAGTGAGGGGTGTGGGATATATCAGAGTGTTACAGTGAGGGGTGTGGGGTATATCAGAGTGTTACAGTGAGGGGTGTGGGATATATCAGAGTGTTACAGTGAGGGGAGTGGGGTATATCAGAGTGTTACAGTGAGGGGTGTGGGATATATCAGAGTGTTACAGTGAGGGGTGTGGGATATATCAGAGTGTTACAGTTCAGGGTGTGGGATATATCAGAGTGTTACAGTGAGGGGTGTGGGATATATCAGAGTGTTACAGTGAGGGGAGTGGGGTATATCAGAGTGTTACAGTGAGGGGAGTGGGGTATATCAGAGTGTTACAGTGAGGGGAGTGGGGTATATCAGAGTGTTACAGTGAGGGGTGTGGGATATATCAGAGTGTTACAGTGAGGGGTGTGGGATATATCAGAGTGTTACAGTGAGGGGTGTGGGGTATATCAGAGTGTTACAGTGAGGGGTGTGGGATATATCAGAGTGTTACAGTGAGGGGAGTGGGGTATATCAGAGTGTTACAGTGAGGGGTGTGGGATATATCAGAGTGTTACAGTGAGGGGTGTGGGGTATATCAGAGTGTTACAGTGAGGGGTGTGGGATATATCAGAGTGTTACAGTGAGGGGAGTGGGGTATATCAGAGTGTTACAGTGAGGGGTGTGGGATATATCAGAGTGTTACAGTGAGGGGTGTGGGGTATATCAGAGTGTTACAGTGAGGGGTGTGGGATATATCAGAGTGTTACAGTGAGGGGAGTGGGGTATATCAGAGTGTTACAGTGAGGGGTGTGGGATATATCAGAGTGTTACAGTGAGGGGTGTGGGATATATCAGAGTGTTACAGTTCAGGGTGTGGGATATATCAGAGTGTTACAGTGAGGGGAGTGGGGTATATCAGAGTGTTACAGTGAGGGGTGTGGGATATATCAGAGTGTTACAGTGAGGGGTGTGGGATATATCAGAGTGTTACAGTTCAGGGTGTGGGATATATCAGAGTGTTACAGTGAGGGGTGTGGGATATATCAGAGTGTTACAGTGAGGGGAGTGGGGTATATCAGAGTGTTACAGTGAGGGGTGTGGGATATATCAGAGTGTTACAGTGAGAGGTGTGGGATATATCAGAGTGTTACAGTGAGGGGAGTGGGGTATATCAGAGTGTTACAGTGAGGGGTGTGGGATATATCAGAGTGTTACAGTGAGAGGTGTGGGATATATCAGTGTCACAGTGAGGGGTGTGGACTATATCAGAGAGTTACAGTTCAGGGTGTGGGATATATCACAGTCTGTATACTACTCTCTGTCTCCTCTCTCTACCACTCCATCTCGCTTTCCCTCCATCTCACTCCTCCCTCTTGCTCTCTCTCTCTTTCCCGATCATTTCTGAACACATTCCATTGCTCCTTTCACAAACCCGGCTCTCACTGTGTGAGAAAACAGTGAGCTAATAGTGTTCAGACACAGCAGTGAGCCAGACACTGCGTTTAAATACCCTCAATACTTCCGTCCAATTCTGCCACCTCTTAATAACTGCCTGTGCCTCGGGCAGACAAAACAATCGCACTTTCATTCTCCTGGCACCAACTTCAAGGATTTGATAAACAATGAAAGGGAACCTTGTATTCAGACTGTCCTCTGTGGCGTGCAGGGTTACACACTCAGAGATGACTCAGAAGTTCACTGGTTCAAACCCCAGTCCAGAGACGCCAGGCACAATATTCCCCACCCTTCACTGCGATGCTGAGGGAGCGCTGCACTGATGGAGGGTCAGTGCTGAGGGAGCGCTGCACTGATGGAGGGTCAGTGCTGAGGGAGCGCCGCACTGATGGAGGGTCAGTGCTGAGGGAGCGCCGCACCGTGGGAGGCTCAGTGCCGAGGGAGCGCCGCACCGTGGGAGGCTCAGTGCCGAGGGAGCGCCGCACCGTGGGAGGCTCAGTGCCGAGGGAGGGCCGCACCGTGGGAGGCTCAGTGCCGAGGGAGCGCCGCACCGTGGGAGGCTCAGTGCCGAGGGAGCGCCGCACCGTGGGAGGCTCAGTGCCGAGGGAGCGCCGCACCGTGGGAGGCTCAGTGCCGAGGGAGCGCCGCACCGTGGGAGGCTCAGTGCCGAGGGAGCGCCGCACCGTGGGAGGCTCAGTGCCGAGGGAGCGCCGCACCGTGGGAGGGTCAGTGCTGAGCGAGTCTCCCCATCAGGAACTGATACCTAAGGGGACTGACCCTCAAACAGCTATCCTCACCCACAGGAGATTGGAAATCAGCAACTGTCTCTATCTCTCTCTCCCCAAAAATCAGTCAAGGCTGGAAGTGCCAGGGAATGGGAATGAAATGGAAATTCCTACATGGAGAGTAATAAATTCTTGTTGGGAAAAGGAGATTAAGGGTTATGGAAATGAGGTGGGTCAAATGAGTTCAGATACAGATTAGCCACAACTTCAACAGGCAATCGCAAGGAGTTGACTTTTACGCGCTGTTAAATCTTTTCCTTTGACAGGCCAGCCATTGCTCGGATACAGCCTGGAACCACTAGGCCGCAAATACAACTAGGTCCATCGTAACGGCAAAATTGTCCGCAACACCGATTTTACAGAGCGACTGTCACAGAAAGCAGATGGTCTCCCCTTGATGCCATGGCTTGCCTCTATCCTATCCCTTCACTGGCCCACGTGTATACAAGTCATATAGAGCCTACGCCCACAGGCCTAAAGCCCTGAGACCCTTAAGTCTGAGATAAATCAGGTGACCCATCGGGAATATTTTTGTTCAGCAACAGAAAAAGCCAAGCAGGTCAAAAGGTTGCAGACTGTGACGCGAGAACGCCATCCCAAACTGGACAATATCTTCATTTCTCTAGCGCCTTTGCCGGCGCAAAACATCCCTGTGGCCCTTCACAGCAGTGTCAATCTGACCCCGAGCCCCATTGGGAGATACCAGGGACAGGCGACCAAAAGCTCAGTCACGGAGGGCGGCTTTGAAGGAGCGTCTCAAAGCAGGAGGGAGAGAGAGAGAGAAAGACAGAGGGGTGGAGGGGTTTAGAGAGGGAATTCCACAGCTTAGGGCCCCCCAGGCAGCTGAAGGAACGGCTGCCAATGGTGGGGGGAAGGGAACGGGGGGATGCTCTAGAGGCCAGAATTAAGGAGTGCAGAGATCTCGGAGGGTTGGAGGAGGTTGCAGGTGTAGAAAGGGTTGTAAGACAGAAGAGCTGAACGGCCTCCTGTTCCTGAGTAAGGGGCTGAATGGCCTCCTCCTGTTCCTGTGTAACAGGCTTGAGAGAGAGGGGCTGAATGGCCTCCTGTTCCTGTGTAACAGGCTCGAGAGGGGCTAAATGGCCTCCTGTTCCTGTGTAACAGGCTGGAGAGGGGCTGAATGGCCTCCTCCTGTTCCTGTGTAACAGGCTGGAGAGGGGCTTAATGGCCTCCTCCTGTTCCTGTGTAACAGGCTGGAGAGGGGCTGAATGGCCTTCTCCTGTTCCTGTGTAACAGGCTGGAGAGGGGCTGAATGGCCTTCTCCTGTTCCTGTGTAACAGGCTGGAGAGGGGCTGAATGGCCTTCTCCTGTTCCTGTGTAACAGGCTGGAGAGGGGCTGAATGGGCCTGTTTCTGTTCACATTCCTAAAAGGGAATGCTAATGTGGTGTTGGATAAAACAGCCATCAGTGTCTCACTCTGGAACGTCGAGGTTAGCCATGAGCCTGGAATATTTCAGAGGGATATTCCTTTTCACAAAGGGAGTTAGTGTTGGAGATCTGGGAATCACACATCCTCCCACTCCATCCGCCCAATGATCTTTCACAACAAGCCAGGGTGTGAGGGGAGGGATGTGGTGACTGAGTGACTCTGTGTCAGCATCTGTGGTGAGAACAGAGTTCGCACACAGCTCTCCAAAGGTGAATTCAAATAACATTCACCCCACACAAGCACCAGGCAATGTCCATCTCCAACAAGAGAGGATCTAACCATCTCCCCTTGACATTCAATGGCATTCCCATCGCTGAATCCACTCCCCCCCACTATCAACATCCTGGGGGTTACCACTGAGCAGAAACTGAACTGGACCCAGCCATATAAATACTGTGGCTCCCAGAGCAGGTCAGAGGCTGGGAATCCTGCGGAGAGTAACTCACCTCCTGACTCCCCCCCGCAAAGCCTGTCCACCATTTACAAGGCACAAGTCAGGAGTGTGATGGAATACTCTCCCACTCGCCTGGATGAGTGCCTCCCTCAGCACTGACCCTCCCACAGTGCGGCGCTCCCTCAGCACTGACCCTCCCACAGTGCGGCGCTCCCTCAGCACTGACCCCTCCCGCAGTGCGGCGCTCCCTCAGCACTGACCCTCCCACAGTGCGGCGCTCCCTCAGCACTGACCCTCCCACAGTGTGGCGCTCCCTCAGCGCTGACCCTCCCACAGTGCGGTACTCCCTCAGCACTGACCCTCCCGCAGTGCGGAGCTCCCTCAGCACTGACCCCCCGCCGCAGTGCGGAGCTCCCTCAGCACTGACCCCCCGCCGCAGTGCGGAGCTCGCTTGTGGCTGAGGAGTGGGGGGTTTAATTGAGGGTTATTCTGTTTGGGTTGGAGGTGATTTATGGCAGAGAGGTGGGTGTTTGATCTCTGTCTGGTTTGTGGGTTATCGGAAGCTAATAATTTGTGCGAATGTGATTAGATTAGCGGCTCCAGATGAGCGTTTGTTTGACATCTCACCTCGATGATGTTATCTCGGCCATCCTTCCCGTGAATGACTTCAACGGCACAGATCTCAATCCCGCCAAACATCTCGGAACATTCGTCTGCCCACAGCTTGTACCTGGCAAGAGGGAGAGGAGACTCAGATCGCCAGCAACTTCCCACCTTCAAACAGACAATCCCTGTGCTGCTATTACAGGCTCTGTGCCACTATTACAAGCCCTGTGCTGCTACTACAGGCTCTGTGCCACTATTACAAGCCCTGTGCTGCTATTACAGGCTCTGTGCCACTATTACAAACTGTGCCGTTATTATGAGCCCTGTGCCACTATTACAGGCCCTATGCCACTACTGCAGACTCTATGCCACCATTATAAGACCTGTGCTACTATTACAGGCCTGGTGTTACTATTACAAACCCTGCACTATTATTACAAACGATGTGCCACTATTGCAAGCCCTGTACTGCTATTATAGCTGTGCGAACTCTTACAAACTGTATGCCACTATTAGAACATAAGAACATAAGAAATAGGAGCAGGAGTAGGCCATCTAGCCCTTCGAGCCTGCCCCGCCATTCAATAAGATCATGGCTGATCTGTTGTTGCTCAGTTCCACATTCCTGCCCTCTCCCCATAACCCTTAATCCCCTTGCCTATCAAAAACCCATCAACCTGCGTCTTAAAAATATTTAGCGAGGTAGCCTCCACCACTTCAACGGGCAGAGAATTCCAGAGATTCACCACTCTTTGAGTGAAGAAGTTCCTCCTCAACTCTGTTCTAAACCGCCCCCCCTTTATCTTGAGGCTGTGCCCTCTAGTCCTACTGTCCTTTCTGAGCGGGAAGAGTCTCTCCACCTCCATCCTATCCATCCCATTCATCATCTTATACGTCTCAATGAGATCTCCCCTCATTCTTCTAAACTCTAACGAGTACAAGCCTAATCTATTCAGCCTCTCCTCATAGCTCAACCCCCTCAACTCCGGCATCAGCCTAGTAAACCTCCTCTGCACTCCCTCCAAGGCCAAAATATCCTTGCCCAAGTACGGCGCCCAAAACTGCACACAGTACTCCAGCTGCGGCCTCACCAATGCCCTACACAGCCGCAACAAGACCTCCCTAGTTTTATATTCAATCCCCCTCGCTATGAAGGCCAGCATCCCATTCGCCTTCCTGACCACCTGCTGCACCTGCAGGCTGGGTTTTTGCGACTCATGCACAAGGACCCCGAGGTCCCTCTGCACCGTCACCTGCTGCAGTTTTTCTCCACGTAAGTAATAGTCCTTCCTACCATTATTCCTACCAAAGTGGACCACCTCACACTTGCCAACATTAAATTCCATTTGCCATTTCCTGGCCCATTCGCCCAGCCTATCTAGATCCTTCTGTAGACTCTCCCCACCCTCCGCACAATTTGCCTTTCCACCAATTTTGGTGTCATCAGCAAATTTCGACACCCTACACTCGGTTCCCTCCTCCAGATCATCTATATAAATGGTAAAAAGCTGAGGCCCCAGCACCGATCCCTGGGGCACTCCACTAGTCACCAACCGCCAATCCGAATAGCACCCACTGATCCCCACTCTCTGCCTCCTATTTGACAGCCAATCCTCTATCCACGCTAACACCCTACCCCCAACTCCATGCCCCCTGACCTTCTGCAATAACCTCCTGTGAGGTACCTTGTCAAACGCCTTCTGAAAATCAAGAAAGACCACATCCACCGGCTCTCCTCTATCCACCGCCCTAGACACATCCTCATAGAACTCCAGTAAATTTGTCAGACACGACTTCCCCTTAACGAAACCGTGCTGCGTCTGCTCTATCAAGCAATTCCCTTCAAGATGCCTCGCTATTTCCTCCTTGATGACGGATTCTAACATTTTACCTACAACAGACATTAAACTAACAGGCCTATAATTCCCCGCCTTTTGCCTGGCACCCTTCTTAAACAACGGCGTAACATTAGCCGTTTTCCAATCTTCCGGCACTTCCCCGGAATCCAGCGACGTCTGGAAAATAACCACCAAGGCATCCACTATCACCTCCGTCATTTTTTTCAGGATCCTCGGATGCATTCCATCCGGTCCTGGGGACTTGTCCACAATCAGCCCCTCCAGTCTGTCGAGCACCACCTCTCTAGTAACAGTAATGTCATCGAGACCCTCCAGTCCTACCACCTTTCCATCTCTAACATCCGGCAAATTATTCACTATTACAAGCCCTGTGCCACTATTGCAGGCCCAATGCCACTCCTGCAGACCGTGTTGCACTATTATAAGCCCTGTTACTATTACAGGCCCAGTATTACTATTACAAGCCCTGTGCTACTGTTACAAACCATGTGGCACTATTACAAGCCCTTTGCTCTATTACAGGCCCTATGCAAACTATTACAAAATGTGTGCCACTATTACAAGCCCTGCACCACTATTACAGATCCTATTCCACTATTGCAGACCCTGTGCCACTATTATAAGTCCTGTGCTACTATTACAAGCACTGTACCACTATTACAAACCATGTGGCACTATTACAAGCCCAGTGCCACTATTACGCATCTTGTGCACTTCTATACAAGGTTCGGACTCTTATTGTAAGGCCTTTACTCCTATCTCAGGCCTCAATCCCGATCTCTTGGCCTGTACTCAAGAGCCTGGAAGGCTCCAATTGTGAAGGATAAACCAGTGATCAAACCCCAATAAGAATCAGTATTACTGGCATTACCAGTGAGGCATACAAGGTTTGTTCAGTTAGGTTTCTCTGGTAGTTTTCATTTCCAAGTTTCACTGTTTTATGTCCCTTTATCTCAAGGGCCGTACTCCTATATCAGGGCCTGTAAGTTGTCTCAGGGCCCACGTTCCTGTCTCGGGCCTTGTGGTCCTGTCTCAGGCCTGTGCTGCAGTTTGGGTGCCTGGGCTCGTAACTCAGGCTCTCTATCCTGCTTCATATACTGTGGCTTCAGCAACTTGGCTCGTAACACAGGGCCCGGACTACTATTGGACCCTGTTTCCTGTTTCAGGCCCTGTTTCCTGCCTTAGATTCCTGTTCCCGAGGCCTTCTTCTCTATCTCAGGGCTTGTACTCTAATCTTGTACTCTAGCACTCTCCTTCCATCTCAGGCCCTGTAGTCTGATCTCCAGGTCCTTTTAGGCCTTGTTCTCTGATCTCATGCCTGTCCTCCTATATCAGGGTCCGTACCCCTATTCCAGGAACTTTACCCCATTCCCAGGGCCTGTTCTGCTATCTCAGGACCTAGCATCCTATCCAAAGCCTGGTTCTACTATCTCAGGGCCTAGCGTCCTATCCAAAGTCTGGTTCTGCTATTTCAGGGCCTGGGGGGGGTGGGGGATGTGGGCTAAGGTTCTTCCATTTGGGCCTAAACTCCTGTAGCCCGGGTTGGTCTCCATATCCCAAGACCATTTGCTCCTACCTGAGGCCTATGGTCCACCAGACCTGTGCTCTGTGTACTCGCAAGCTCAGTGCTCTCATATACGACTGCCTCCCTCCATCACCTAACAATGCCCCCCGCCACCACCCCCCCCCCACCCCACCCTCCTTCAGTTTCCCCACTCCTCCCCTGTAGTGCTTGGAAACCCCTACTGGCCCTCAAAGGGGGCTCTTATCTGACCGCCATTGGTCAATAGTTTGAAACCAGAGCCCCGCCCCCCCCCCCCCCCCACACCCCACTTCCCCGCACAGCCAGCGGTGACTCACCTGTCCGTCATGGCCACCTGTTCCAACATGGCGGATCCGGTGTTGGCTTTCCAGTTCCCTGAAATTGACGTCCGCCTGGCCAACAGGAGCACAAGAAACCATTAGGGTCACCCAATCGGGAATACAGTCCCCACCTCTGACCTCTGAACTCCCCAAGGGTCAAAACCATGTCGACAGAGAGGTGGCCCCTCATGGAGCGACATTTCAGAGTTGTGTGGTGGGGGGGGGTGCGATTAGGAGTCAATTATACTACTGTGTTTGTAGTGAGGGCAGGGGTCTGGAGTCACATGTAGTCCAGACCACGATAAGGACAGCAGAGTTCCCTTTTCCCCTAAAGGGGGCGTCAGTGAACCAGGTGAATGACAATTTGCTGGTTTGCCGGTCGCGGTTATTGAGGGGAGTTTTATATCTCCTCGATTATTTAATTAATCAAATGTTCAATGCCTCCCCAAGTGGCAGTGATGAGATACAAACTCCTGTGCTGATAATACTACAATGACTAGACAGATGGATATATCTTTGTATTTTTTTGTGTGTGTTTAAGGGGAATGTATAAAAATTCAGTTTCATGCTGCAGGTAGTCAGTATGTTTGGAAGGAATGAAATTCGAATACTGGGGGAGCAGGATCATTTCTCATTTTAACCTTGTAAGTGGTTATGTTAATGGACTTTTGTTTATTTAAGTTTCCCTGGGATTTCTGATGAAGGTGATTGACACGATTGTCATGTGATGATGTGATCATGTGATAGACGGCATGGTGCACAGTGTTTGGGTGACACACTGGAGCCTCAGAGTTCCAGGGACCCGGGTTCAATTCCAGCCTTGGGTCACTGTCTGCGCGGAGTTTGCACATTCTCCCTGTGTCTGCGTGGGTTTCCTTCAGGTGCTCTGGTTTCCTCCCGCAAATGTATGGGTTAGGTGAAATGGCGCTGGAAAATGTGTGGGATTACAGCAAAATGGTAGGGGAGAGAATCTGGGTAAGGTACTCTGTCAGAGATCCGGTACAGCCACGATGTGGAAAAAGCCACAAAGATAAGTGGAAAAGCAAATTGCGCGGAGGGTGTGGAAAGTCTGCAGAGGGATCTGGATAGGCTGAGAGAGTGGGCGAGGACCTGGCAGATGGAGTACAATGTGAGCAAGTGTGAGGTTATCCACTTTGGCAGGAATAATAGTAGGAGGGATTATTATTTAAAGGGCGAAAAGCTGCAGCATGCTACGGTGCAGAGGGACCTGGGGGTCCTTGTCCATGAGTCGCAAAAACCCAGCCTGCAGGTGCAGCAGGTGATCAAGAAGGCGAATGGGATGCTGGCCTTTATAGCGAGGGGGATAGAATATAAAAGCAGGGAGGTCTTGCTGCAACTGTACAGGGCACTGGTGAGGCCGCAGCTGGAGTACTGTGTGCCGTTTTGGTCGCCGTACTGGCACAAGGATATTTTGGCCTTGGAGGGAGTGCAGGGGAGGTTCACTAGGCTGATACCGGAGATGAGGGGGTTAGACTACGAAGAGAGACTAAATAGACTGGGTCTGTACTCGTTGGAGTTTAGAAGGATGAGGGGGGATCTTATAGAGACGTATAAGATAATGAAAGGGATGGATAGGGTAGAGGTAGAGAGATTCTTCCTGCTTAGAAAGGATAGCAGGACGAGAGGGCACAGCCTCAAGATAAGGGGTGGCAGTTTAGATCAGAGTTGAGGAGGAACTTCTTCACTCAAAGGGTGGTGAATCTCTGGAATTCTCTGCCCGTTGAAGTGGTGGAGGCTACCTCGCTAAATATATTTAAGACACGGGTAGATAGGTTTTTGGTAGACAAGGGAATTAAGGGTTATGGGGAGAAAGTGGGAAAGTGGAACTGATCCACTTCAGATCAGCCATGATCTTATTGAATGGCAGGGCAGGCTCGAAGGGCTAGATGGCCTACTCCTGCTCCTATTTCTTATGTTCTTTATGTTTATGTTATGATGGGCTGGGTGACCTGTTCTGCACTGTAGGGATTCTACAATGTGGTTTATGTGCAGTCCTGGGTCTGTAGCAGAGAGAAACTCTTTTACGGAAAACAGTTTAGTTTGCAGCTAAGGTCTGGTTGAGGTTGGAAGAAATTTGCAAGTTTGTGGAACTCTCTTGAAAGCTTAAAGATTGTCTACGCTCATTACAGCAAGTATATTTACAGTTGCCAACTGGATTTAAAGTGACCTTTCAGCCTGTAGAGGAATGAGTGATAAGTTAGAAATTAAAATTGTCTCCTTTTCATTTCCAAATACTGTTTAACTATTAGTGGTTAAGCTCCTTCATTTGTTAGAGCTATATTTAAACTGTTATTAAATAAAGTTTGTTTTACCATAAAATATCCGTGGAATCATCCATGGAAATCAATATCCTTTTCTCATGGTTTGCCACAAACCCAGACAAGGTGCTGGTATCGAGTCTGGCAGCTAATGCAACTTGGGGTTCTGGTCCAAGATGAGAAGAACCCTCAGACACGATCGCTTGTCCTGGCTTCTGGACTGCTAGCGCAGTGTCTTGGTCCCTAGGCTACAGGCCGCACACCCTCAACTCACGACTAAAGTCAGGGCTTGGAGAGTCAAGTAGCCAGTATAGATTTGATGGGCTGAATAGTCTTGTGCGGTGTGGTAGTGAGTCTGAGGGAGCAAAGTGGGAGAACATAGACTCCGGGCAGTGGAAATAGTGAGAGAGGGAGAGACAGGGGATAAAGGGAGTCACTCAGACTCAATGAATCGTGGCGTGAACTTCAGAGGATGCAGGGCTGGGAATCACTGGGATTCACCGGCACATCATTGGAATTCAGTGCGAATCTTCTGGATTCACTGGGATTCATGGGAACACGCTGGGATTCACTGGGGTTCACTGCGATTCCCTGTGGTTCACTGGGTCTCACTGGCAATCATTGGAATTCACTTGAAAAAGCTGGGAATCACTGGAGTTCACTGGCAATCCTGGAATTTACTGGGATTCCCTGCAGTTCACTCAGATTCACGGGACAATGTTAGCATGGCCAATCTACCTAACTTACACAACTTTGGACAGTAAGGGGCAATTTAGCATGGCTAATCTACCTAACCCACACATCTTTGGACACAAAGGGGCAATTCAGCATGGCCAATTCACCTAACCTGCACATCGTTGGACTGTGGCAGGAAACCGGAGAACCAGGAGGAAACCCACAGACACAGGGAGAATATTCAAACTCCACACAGACAGAGGCCTGAGGCCGGAATTGAACCCGGATCGCTGGCACTGTGTGGCAGCAGTGCTAACCACTGTGCCGCCCTCGTCCCACGGAATTCTGTACGTAACTAACTGTTCAATTCGGTCCTGCCAGGGGTAATGAGCTGAAGGAAATAGAAGTGTGACACAGGGAGGCCCCGAGCAAATTTCAACATCCTGTCTCTGTATTAGGTAAAGATTGTTAAATTCACCACATGTTGAAATAACAGCTGGTGCTGCCTGCGAAATTACAAAATGGTACTGGCATTTCTGGTGTAAGATCAGAGCAGTTGTTTGTCATTCTAAGTGAGATTCCGAGGATAAAAATGACTAATATCTCTTCACTAAATTTCACAATATACACAAACTCGTAGGCAAGCAGACACAATATTACATTTCCACTCATTGCTTAACTCTCAAGAAGAGAAAATTTAACCCTGAATCCCTCACCGGCTGGAGAAAAAAAAGAGTAAATGCCATCATCAATACTCCAGCCCCAGGACAGGTACAGCACGGGGTTAGATACAGAGTAAAGCTCCCTCTACACTGTCCCCATCAAACACTGTAAAAAGTCTGACAACACCAGGTTTTAGTCCAACCTATTTATTTGATAATATTCTCACAAGCTTTAGAGGGGTTACCCTCTTCGTCAGGTGAATGGTGTTGTCAGACTTTTTACTGTGTTTACGCCAGTCCAACGCCGGCATACCCACCCCATCAAACACTCCCAGGACAGGTACAGCACGGGGTTAGATACAGAGTAAAGCTCCCTCTACACTGTTCCCCATCAAACACTCCCAGGACAGGTACAGCACGGAGTTAGATACAGAGTAAAGCTCCCTCTACACTGTCCCCATCAAACACTCCCAGGACAGGTACAGCACAGGGTTAGATACAGAGTAAAGCTCCCTCTACACTGTCCCCCCATCAAACACTCCCAGGACAGGTACAGCACGGGGTTAGATACAGAGTAAAGCTCCCTCTACACTGTCCCCCATCAAACACTCCCAGGACAGGTACAGCACAGGGTTAGATACAGAGTAAAGCTCTCTCTACACTGTCCCCCCATCAAACACTCCCAGGACAGGTACAGCACAGGGTTAGATACAGAGTAAAGCTCTCTCTACACTGTCCCCCCATCAAACACTCCCAGGACAGGTACAGCACGGGATTAGATACAGAGTAAAGCTCCCTCTACACTGTTCCCCATCAAACACTCCCAGGACAGGTACAGCACGGGGTTAGATACAGAGTGAAGCTCTCTCTACACTGTCCCCCCATCAAACACTCCCAGGACAGGTACAGCACGGGATTAGATACAGAGTAAAGCTCCCTCTACACTGTTCCCCATCAAACACTCCCAGGACAGGTACAGCACGGGGTTAGATACAGAGTAAAGCTCTCTCTACACTGTCCCCCCATCAAACACTATTCCAATCCATTCCCAACACTTTTAATTATTCTCTATTTCCAAATTCTTTCATAGTTCCCACAGCGTGAATGAGAAAGAGAGAGCGAGACAGAGGGGAGGGGATAGAGAGAGAGTTGGGGGGAAGAGAGATAGACGGGGGAAAGAGATAGAGGGAGGAGAGAAATAGAGGGGGGCTGGGAGAGACAGAGGGGGAGGGAGAGACAGAGGGGGAGGGAGAGACAGAGGGGGAGGGAGAGACAGAGGGGGAGGGAGAGACAGAGGGGGAGGGAGAGACAGAGGGGGAGGGAGAGACAGAGGGGGAGGGAGAGACAGAGGGGGAGGGAGAGACAGAGGGGGAGGGAGAGACAGAGGGGGAGGGAGAGACAGAGGGGGAGGGAGAGACAGAGGGGGAGGGAGAGACAGAGGGGGAGGGAGAGACAGAGGGGGAGGGAGAGACAGAGGGGGAGGGAGAGACAGAGGGGGAGGGAGAAATAGAGGGGGAAGGAGAGATAGAGGGGGAGAGAGAGAGATAGAAGGGGGGAGAGAGATAGAGGGGAAGGAGAGAAGTAGAGGGGGGAAGAGATAGAGAGGGGGAGAGAGATAGAGAAAGAGAGGGAGAGATCAGTGGGAAAGACAGAGGGAGTGAGAGAGTGTTTAACAGAATGAGAGGGAGAGAGAGAGAGATAATAAATAAAGGGAGAGGAGAGAGGAAGGAGAGTCACAGGAACAAGATGAGGCCATTCAGCCCCTTCAGTCTGTCCTTCACTGACATATTTTAACTGCAGCTACCTTGTTGGCTGGGTGTGCTACTGAGACCCCTCTGACCCAGTGCTGCCCTCTGACCCCAGTGCTGCCCTCTGACTGCAGAGCTGTCCAGCGACTTACATGTAGGCCTTGTAGTTGGTGCCAATTTTCTGGATGCGGAGGTCATACTTGGCGTCAATGAAGGGCTCAGTGGTGGCGTAGGTCTTGGTCAGAGCGACCACACTGGCGATGTCCTGGAAATCGTAATGGTGATCGACTTTGACCTGTGACCCAAGAATAGAGTGGGGAGGGGGTCACGGGGAAAGGTCAAAGGGCACAAACAGAAAAGAACAGATTAGAACTCTACATCATCCCTCACCCAATCAGTTAACACGAGGACAGAGGGTTCATTAACTTCACACAGGGACAGGGCCGCACTATCGAGGGGTCAGTCAGCGAGAGGGCCGCACTATCGAGGGGTCAGTCAGCGAGAGGGCCGCACTATCGAGGGGTCAGTCAGCGAGAGGGCCGCACTATCGAGGGGTCAGTCAGCGAGAGGGCCGCACTATCGAGGGGTCAGTCAGCGAGAGGGCCGCACTATCGAGGGGTCAGTCAGCGAGAGGGCCGCACTATCGAGGGGTCAGTCAGCGAGAGGGCCGCACTATCGAGGGGTCAGTCAGCGAGAGGGCCGCACTATCGAGGGGTCAGTCAGCGAGAGGGCCGCACTATCGAGGGGTCAGTCAGCAAGAGGGCCGCACTATCGAGGGGTCAGTCAGCGAGAGGGCCGCACTATCGAGGGGTCAGTCAGCGAGAGGGCCGCACTTTCGAGGGGTCAGTCAGCGCGAGGGCCGCACTATCGAGGGGTCAGTCAGTTACCCTCTCTCCCCATGAGCGACATTGCAGAGAGTGAGTCCACACCATTTCGCCCTCCTACATTCACCAAACCGTACTCCCGGGAAGTTCCAGAAGGTGCTTACCTTTCCCATTCCCGAATAGGCATGTCCCATTTTCACTACAACCGGGAATTTCGAAGTGGTGAGCTGCAGAGAGAAGAGAGAGAGCGCTGGTTAGCATCAAATTCCTAGCTCCAGAAGCAAGTAGCGTGGAAATAGATACACCATCCCCTTAAACCAGGCCCAACAAGTAACTCCACCGCAGTCCTGAGGGAGCCCCACACTGTCCGAGGGTCAGTGCTGAGTGAGCGCCGCACTGTGGGAGGGTCAGTGCTGAGGGAGCGCCGCACTGTGGGAGGGTCAGTGCTGAGGGAGCGCCGCACTGTGGGAGGGTCAGTGCTGAGGGAGCGCCGCACTGTGGGAGGGTCAGTGCTGAGGGAGTGCCGCACTGTGGGAGGGTCAGTGCTGAGGGAGTGCCGCACTGTGGGAGGGTCAGTGCTGAGGGAGCGCCGCACTGTGGGAGGGTCAGTGCAGAGGGAGCGCCGCACTGTGGGCGGGTCAGTGCTGAGGGAGCCCCACACTGTGGGAGGGTCAGTGCTGAGGGAGTGCCGCACTGTGGGAGGGTCAGTGCTGAGGGAGCGCTGCACTGTGGGAGGGTCAGTGCTGAGGGAGCGCCGCACTGTGGGAGGGTCAGTGCTGAGGGAGTGCCGCACTGTGGGAGGGTCAGTGCTGAGGGAGCGCCGCACTGTGGGCGGGTCAGTGCTGAGGGAGCGCCGCACTGTGGGAGGGTCAGTACTGATTCAAGGTGAGGTGATAAATTCTAAGCCCCTCGCCTCCCTCCCAGTTTGACTTGATGGGCTCATTCCCACTTTGGAAATCTGAGTGAGGAGATTTTCCTGGCAGCCCGAACTGTTCATTCCTCAGGCATCATCACCAATCAGATCACTCTTACAATGCTGTTTGTGAGATCCTGCTGTGCGCAAGATGGCTGCCACATTTTTAATGGCACTGAAATGATAACACTTCAACTAAAAGTCATCAATCATGGAGATCATTGAGGAATTATGAGATTGAGGAAATGCTGAAGACCTTGAAATATTTTCTAACTATTTGTGAGATGGGGGCATCACTGGCCATACCCAGCATTTACCTCCCCCCCCCGTCCCTAATTGCCCCCTTGAGAAGGGCGTGGGTGAACCGCCATCTTGAACCCGCTGCAGTCCCGTGTGGTGTAGGTACACCCACAGTGCTGTTAGGGAGGGAGCTCCAGGATTTTGACCCAGTGAAGGAACGGCCGATATATTTCCGAGTCGGGATGGGGTGTGTGTGGGGTGGGGGGGGGGGGGGTGCTCGGAGCAGGAACTTGCAGGCGGTGGGTGTTCCCCATGGCGTCTGCTGCCCTTGTCCTTCTTGGGACAAGAGGTGGTGGGTTTAGGTGGCCCTGCTGAAGGAGCCTTGGTGATGTGCCATTGGCAGTGATTAATATCGACCTATGAACCGAGAGTGATGCAGTCACAGAAGGAGCAGTTTGGGCCAGTATTCTTATTTCCCCATTTCACTGTTTTGTTACATCTAGGGTGCAGTTAGTTTGAGATTGATACAGGGCTATGGGCAGAGAACAGGGTAGTGGGATCAGTTTGGGGATTGATACAGGGCTATGGGGAGAGAGTGGGGCAGTGGGATTAGTTTGGGGATTGATACAGGGCTATGGGGAGAGAGTGGGGAAGTGGGATTAGTTTGGGGATTGATACAGGGCTATAGGGAGAGAGTGGGACAGTGGGATTAGTTTGGGGATTGATACAGGGCTATGGGGAGAGAGTGGGGCAGTGGGGTTAGTTTGGGATTGATACAGGGCTATGTGGAGAGAGTGGGGCAGTGGGATTAGTTTGGGGATTGACACAGGGCTATGGGGAGACAGTGGGACAGTGGGATTAGTTTGGGGATTGATACAGGGCTATGGGGAGAGAGTGGGGCAGTGGGGTTAGTTTGGGGATTGATACAGGGCTATGGGGAGAGAGTGGGGCAGTGGGGTTAGTTTGGGATTGATACAGGGCTATGGGGAGAGAGTGGGGCAGTGGGGTTAGTTTGGGATTGATACAGGGCTATGGGGAGAGAGTGGGGCAGTGGGGTTGGTTTGGGATTGATACAGGGCTATGGGGAGGGAGCAGGGCAGTGGGATTAGTTTGGGATTGATACAGGGCTATGGGGTGAGAGCGGGGCAGTGGGATTAGTTTGCAGATTGATACAGGGCTATGGGGAGAGAGCGGGGCAGTGGGATTAGTTTGCAGATTGATACAGGGCTATGGGCAGAGAGAAGGCAGTAGGATTGGCTTGGGATTGTTACAGAGTGATGGGGAGGGAGCGGGGCAGTGGGATCAGTTTGGGAATTGGTACAGGGCTATGGGGAGGGAGCAGGGCAGTGGGATTAGTTTGGGATTGATTCAGGATGATGGGGAGAGCACGGGGCAGTGGGATTAGTTTGGGATTGATTCAGGATGATGGGGAGAGCACGGGGCAGTGGGATTAGTTTGGGATTGATTCAGGGTGATGGGGAGAGCACGGGGCAGTGGGATTAGTTTGGGATTGATTCAGGATGATGGGGAGAGCACGGGGCAGTGGGATTTGTTTGGGATTGATTCAGGGTGATGGGGAGAGCACGGGGCAGTGGGATTAGTTTGGGATTGATTCAGGATGATGGGGAGAGCACGGGGCAGTGGAATTAGTTTGGGATTGATTCAGGATGATGGGGAGAGCACGGGGCAGTGGGATTTGTTTGGGATTGATTCAGGGTGATGGGGAGAGCACAGGGCAGTGAGATTAGTTTGGGATTGATTCAGGGTGATGGGGAGAGCACGGGGCAGTGGGATTAGTTTGGGATTGATTCAGGATGATGGGGAGAGCACGGGGCAGTGGGATTTGTTTGGGATTGATTCAGGGTGATGGGGAGAGCACGGGGCAGTGGGATTAGTTTGGGATTGATTCAGGATGATGGGGAGAGCACGGGGCAGTGGAATTAGTTTGGGATTGATTCAGGATGATGGGGAGAGCACGGGACAGTGGGATTTGTTTGGGATTGATTCAGGGTGATGGGGAGAGCACGGGGCAGTGGGATTAGTTTGGGATTGATTCAGGGTGATGGGGAGAGCACGGGGCAGTGGGATTAGTTTGGGATTGATTCAGGATGATGGGGAGAGCACAGGCCAGTGGGTCAGTCTGGTTTTGCCTATCACTGGGGTGCAGTTTGTGGATAAATGATCGAAAATCCTCTCCCCGCCCACTCCTGAGGATTCAACTATTGCAGAACAGTGACAGGGAAAGTGCGGAGGATGAGATCCGTGTTTGATCCCGCTTTTCCTCCCCACCCCCTTCCTGACCTCCCCTCACTCTGGGACTCTGGTCCCACTGAGACCCTCCACTGAGCACAGTCAGCAATTACTCATTGCCTCTGTGGATCCCTGTGACGGAGGCAATGACAGGTTGGGTCTGAGAGACGGCAGCCCTGACGTTAGGACCCTTGACCCTGTCCTAACCCTGTGCTGCCTCTAATCTCCCCACAGTTCAGATGCCCTCGCGATAACCCTCCTTCCACCCACTCCAGTGTTTTGACACTCGGTTTACGCATTTCCCCTGAGCTATCAGGCCGTACGCTTCCCCTTTCTCTCTCACTCTCACTCCAGTGCAGAGAATTCAGCCCAAATCAGCAATCTTCAAACGAGATTGAAACATTGAGCAGCAGATGGTGGCAGGGGGTGAATAAAGTGTTTGTGTTGGTCTTTCCAAACTCTCCCTCTCTGTTTCCTTCATGGGAATGGTGGGACGTCACTGGGTTAGGCCCTACATTTATTGCTCATCCCTAATTGCCCCTTGGCATCTGGCTGGGGCCTATTTCAGAGGGTGGGTGAGAATTGACCACATTACCGTGTGTGTGTGTGTGTGTGGGGAGAGGGGAAGGCGGGGGGAGGTCTGGAGTCACAGGTAGGCCAGACCGGGGTAAGGACGGCAGATTTCCTTTCCTTCAAAAAGAGGGGAGGTGGGGTTACTGAGAGGGGTTTATAACAACAATGGATGATCATTTCCCAGTCACCCTCACTTGCCTTCACATTCTCAGATTTTTATCAATGGTATTCATTAGCATTTACCTGGTGAGATTCGAACCCAGGGCAAACGGGGATGGCACGGTGGCACAGTGGTTAGCACTGCTGCCTCACAGCGCCAGGAACCCAGGGCTAACTCAATTCCCAGCTTCCATCACTGCCTGCACGGAGTCTGCACATTCTCCCCATGTCTGTGTGGGTTTCCTTCAGGTAGTCCGGTTTCCTCCCACACTCCAAAGATGTGCGGGTTAGATGGATTACCATAGAACATTATAGCACAGAAACAGGCCATTTGGTACATGGATGAGAGGGGTGTGGAGGGATATGGTCCAGGCGCAGGTCAGTGGGACTAGGCAGAAAAATGGTTCGGCACAGCCAAGAAGGGCCAAATGGCCTGTTTCTGTGCTATAATGTTCTATGGTAATCCGTCTAACCCACACGTCTTTGGAGTGTGGGAGGAAACCGGAGCACCCAGAGGAAACCCACGCAGACATGGGGAGAATGTGCAGACTCCATGCAGACAGTGATGGAAGCTGGGAATTGAGTCAGCCCCGGGTTCCTGGCGCTGTGAGGCAGCAGTGCTAACCACTGTGCCACCGTGCCATCCCCGTTTGCCCTGGGTTTGAATCTCACCAGGTAAATACTAATGAATACGATTGATAAAAATCTGAGATTGTGAAGGCAAGTGAGGGTGACTGGGAAATGATCATCGATTGTTGTTATAAACCCCTCTCAGTAACCCCACCCCCCCCTTTTTGAAGGAAAGGAAATCTGCCGTCCTTACCCCGGTCTGGCCTACCTGTGACTCCAGACCTCCCCCCGCCTTCCCCTCTCCCCACAATGCCACACACACACATGGTAATGTGGTCAATTCTCACCCACCCTCTGAAATAGGCCCCAGCCAGATGCCAAGGGGCAATTAGGGATGAGCAATAAATGTAGGGCCTAACCCAGCGACATCCCACCATTCCCATGAAGGAAACAGAGAGGGAGAGTTTGGAAAGACCAACACAAACACTTTATTCACCCCCTGCCACCATCTGCTGCTCAATGTTTCAATCTCGTTTGAAGATTGCTGATTTGGGCTGAATTCTCTACACTGGAATGAGAGTGAGAGAGAAAGGGGAAGCGTATGGCCTGATAGCTCAGGGGAAATGCGCAAACCGAGTGTCAAAACACTGAAGTGGGTGGAAGGAGGGTTATCGCGAGGGCATCTGAACTGTGGGGAGATTAGAGGCAGCACAGGGTCAGGACAGGGTCAAGGGTCCGAACATCAGGGCTGCCATCTCTCAGACCCAACCTGTCATTGCCTCCGACACAGGGATCCACAGAGGCAATGAGTAATCGCTTATTCAGCCTCTCTCCCACTGTGCACAATGATACCAGAGTCCCAGAGTGAGGGAGGAGTTGGAAGGGTGGGGGTGTGAGCGGGATCAAATAAGGATTTCATCCTTTGCCCTGCTCTCTCCCCATAGTCCTGTATCAATCCCCAACTAATCTCACTGCCCTGCTCTCTCTCCCCATCGCCCCGTATCAATCCCAAACTAATCCCACTGCCCCGCTCTCTCCCCATAGCCCTGTATCAATCCCAAACTAATCCTACTGCCCCGCTCTCTACCCATAGCCCTGTATCAATCCCCAACTAATCCTACTGCCCCGCTCTCTCTCCCCATCGCCCTGTATCAATCCCCAACTAATCCTACTGCCCCACTCTCTTCCCATAGCCCTGTATCAATCCCCAACTAATCCTACTGCCCCGCTCTCTTCCCATAGCCCTGTATCAATCCCCAACTAATCCTACTGCCCCGCTCCCTCCCCATAGCCCTGAATCAATCAGCCCTGAATCTAATCCAATTTACTACCTCTCCATGTATTCCTAGTGACTGAACCTTCCTAAATAACCTCCCATGCGGGACCTTGTCAAAGTCCATGTAGACAACATCCACCGCCTTCCCTTCATCCACCGCCTTCCCTTCATCCACTTTCCTGGTAACCACCTCGAAAAACCCTAATAGATTGGTTAAACATGACCTATCACGCACAAAGCCATGTTGGCTCTCCCTAATAAGTCCCTGCTTATCCAAATACTTGTAGATCCCATTTCTTAGTACGCCTTCCATTAATTTACCTACTAATTTCCCAGATTACTTTTTGAGCCTTTTTTAAACAACGGAACAACATGAGCTATCCTCCAATCATCTGGCACCTCACCCGTGGATACCGACATTTTAAATATATCTGCCAGGGCCCCTGCAATTTCAACACTAGTCTCCTTCAAGGGCTGAGGGAATACCCTGTCCAGTCCTGGGGCTTTATCTACTCTGATTTGCCTCAAGACAGCAAGCACCTCCTCCCCCTTAATCTGTATAGGTCCCATGACCTCCCTACTTGTTTGCCTTATTTCCATAGGCTCCATGCCAGGTTCCTTAGTAAATACAGATGCAAAAAAACCCATTCAATATCTCCGTACATAATCGACCACTCTGATCTTCAAGAGGACCAATTTTATCCCTTACTATCCTTTTGCTCTTAATATACCTGTAGAAGCTCTTAGGATTATCCTTCACTTTGACTGCCAAAGCAACCTCGTGTCTTCTTTTAGCCCTTCTTAAGTAGTTTCTTGCACTTTTTATACTCCTTGAGCACCTCATTTGCTCTCTGTTGCCTATACATGTCATATACCTCTCTCTTCTTCTGTATCAGAGTTCCACTAAGAATAAAAGTGAAAAAGAGTAAGAACAAAGGTTCCTTATTCTTATTCACTTTGCCTGTAATCCTGACAGGAACTTACAAACACTGCACTCTCAAAATTTCTCCTTTGGAGGCCTCCCACTTACCAATCACATCCTTGGCTGTGTTAAATTGACCCTAGCGTCAGGGGGATTAGCAGGGTAAATGTGTGGGGTGATGGGAATCGGGGCTGGGTGGGATTGTGGTCGGTGCAGACTCAGTGGGCCAAATGACGGGCCTTCTGCACTGTGGGATTCACAGATTCTATGATTGTAAGACTGGTGACTCCCCACTACAACACTGTGCCTGGCGTATGTGACATTGGTAAGATACAGACCTTCCCAGGACTCTGCAATTTTATTGCATCATCAAAAAACCATATCAATGGGTTGGTGGAAGGTGGCAGACAGATTTTAACATAGAGAAGTATGAGATAACGCACTTAGGGAGGTCAACACTTACTGGGAATACATAATAAACGGGAATATATTCAGAAGGGTAAATCAGCATACAAGTACACAGGTCCCTAAAGGCAACAGTTCAAGGTGACAATGGGTGGGATTTTCTTGTCTCACTCGTCAACAGACCTTCCCACTGTCTGAGCCTCGCCCGTTCCGATTCCCGTGGCGGGCCGGGTGGTAAAATTCCATAGGGTCACCAGGCTGATACCGGAGATGAGAGGGTTAGCCTATCAGGAGAGATTGAATAGACTGGGTCTGTACTTGTTGGAGTTTAGAAGGATGAGGGGGGATCTTATAGAGACGTATAAGATAATGAAGGGGCTGGATAGGGTAGAGGTAGAGGGATTCTTCCCGCTTAGAAAGGACAGCAGGACTAGAGGGCACAGCCTCAAGATAAGGGGGGGGGGCAGTTTAGATTGGAGTTGAGGAGGAACTTCTTCGCTCAAAGGGTGGTGAATCTCTGGAATTCTCTGCCCGTTGAAGTGGTGGAAGCTACCTCGCTGAATATATTTAAGTCACGGGTAGATAGATTTCTGATAGACAAGGGAATTAAGGGTTATGGGGAGAAAGCGGACAAGTGGAACTGATCCACTTCAGATCAGCCAAGATCTTACTGAATGGCGAGGCAGGCTCGAAGGGCTAGATGGCCGACTCCTGCTCCTATTTCTGATGTTCTTATTCTGGCTAAGGTTATAAGGAAAGCATGCTCTCCTTCATAGGTAGAGGTATAGAATATAAATTGGAATTATATGAAATACTGGTGAGGCCACAGCTGGAGTATTGTGCGCAGTTCCAGTCACCACATTACAGGCATTGCTCTGGCGAGGGTGCAGAGGAGGCTTACAAGGATGTCGCCAGGGCTGAAAAAGTGTAGCCACGAGGAGAGATTGGATAGGTTGGGGTTATTTTCCTCAGAACAAAGAAGGCTGAGGGGCGACTAGATAGAGGTGTACAAAATTATTGAGAGCAAGAGATAGACTGGACAGAATAAAATTCTTTCCCTTGGTGGAGAATTCTAGGACCAGGGGACATCGATTCAAGATAAGTGTAGAGTGAACATGAGGAAGAACTTTATTGCGTAGAGGGTGGTGGGTGTCTGGAATTCGCTGCCAGACTTGGTGGTGGAGACAGAGACCCTAAACGCTGTAAAAAAGTACCTGGGTCTGCATCGTAAATGCTGTGAGATACAGGGGCTATGGGTCCAGTGCAGGAAGGTGGGATTAGAAAGCGCATCTGGGTGTCCTTGGGCTGGCATGGACAAGATGGGTCGAATGGCCTCCTTCTGTACTGTAACTCTTCTAATGGCACCGGATGCCATGCAGGGCATAAGAACATAAGAAATAGGAGCAGGAGTAGGCCATCCAGCCCTTCGAGCCTGCCCCGCCATTCAATAAGATCATGGCTGATCTGTCGCTGCTCAGTTCCACATTCCCGTCCTCTCCCCATAACCCTTAATCCCCTCTCCTATCAAAAACCCATCAACCCGCGTCTTAAAAATATTTAGCGAGGTAGCCTCCACCACCTCAACGGGCAGAGAATTCCAGAGATTCACCACCCTTTGAGTGAAGAAGTTCCTCCTCAACTCCGTTCTAAACCGCCCCCACTTTATCTTGAGGCTGTGCCCCCTAGTCCTACTGTCCTTTCTGAGCGGGAAGAGTCTCTCCACCTCTATCCTATCCATCCCATCTTATACGTCTCAATGAGATCTCCCCTCATTCTTCTAAACTCTAACGAGTACAAGCCTAATTTATTCAGCCTCTCCTCATAGCTCAACCCCCTCAACTCCGGCATCAGCCTAGTAAACCTCCTCTGCACTCCCTCCAAGGCCAAAATATCCTTGCGTAAGTACGGCGCCCAAAACTGCACACAGTACTCCAGCTGCGGCCTCACCAATGCCCTATACAGCTGCAGCAAGACCTCCCTACTTTTATATTCAATCCCCCTCGCTATGAAGGCCAGCATCCCATTCGCCTTCCTGACCACCTGCTGCACCTGCAAGCTGGGTTTTTGCGACTCATGCACAAGGACCCCAAGGTCCCTCTGCACCGTCGCATGCTGCAGTTTTTCGCCACGTAAGTAATAATCCTTCCTACCATTATTCCTACCAAAGTGGACCACCTCGCACTTGCCAACATTAAATTCCATTTGCCATTTCCTGGCCCATTCGCCCAGCCTATCTAGATCCTTCTGCAGACTCTCCACACCCTCCGCACAATTTGCCGTTCCACAAATCTTGGTGTCATCAGCAAATTTCGACACCATACACTCGGTTCCCTCCTCCAGATCATCTATATAAATGGTAAATAGCTGAGGCCCCAGCACCGACCCCTGGGGCACTCCACTAGTCACCAACCGCCAATCCGAATAGCACCCATTGACCCCCACTCTCTGCCTCCTATTTGACAACCAATCCTCTATCCACGCTAACACCCTACCCACAACTCCATGTCCCCTGACCTTCTGCAGTAACCTCTTGTGAGGTACTTTGTCAAACGCCTTCTGAAAATCAAAAAAGACCACATCCACCGGCTCTCCTCTATCCACCGCCCTAGACACATCCTCATAGAACTCCAATAAATTTGTCAGACACAACTTCCCTTTAACGAAACCGTGCTGCGTCTGCTCTATCAAGCAATTCCCCTCAAGATGCCTCGCTATTTCCTCCTTGATGACGGATTCTAACATTTTACCTACAACAGACGTTAAACTAACCAGCCTATAATTCCCTGCCTTTTGCCTGGCACCCTTCTTAAACAACGGCGTAACATTAGCCGTTTTCCAATCTTCCGGCACTTCCCCGGAATCCAGCGACGTCTGGAAAATAACCACCAAGGCATCCACTATCACCTCCGCCATTTCTTTCAGAACCCTCGGATGCATTCCATCCGGTCCTGGGGACTTGTCCACAATCATCCCCTCCAGTCTGTCGAGCACCGCCTTTCTAGTAACAGTAATGTCATTGAGACCCTCCAGTCCTACCACCTTTCCATCTCTAACACCCGGCAAATTATTCACGTCCTCCTCTGTGAAGACAGAAACAAAAAAGTTATTCAAGACCTCAGCCATTTCCCCATCCCCTACCACTAAGTCCCCCCTCTCATCCTCCAAGGGTCCAACGTTCACCCTAGTCAGCCTCTTCCTTTTTATATATTTATAAAAACTCTTGCTATCCTTTTTTATATTAAGCGCTAGCCCAGCTTCATAGCTTCTCCCACCCTTCTTTATCAACTTTTTTGTCAACCTTTGTTGACAGTTAAACCTCTCCCAATCCTCTTCTCGCCCACTACTCTTAGCTACTCTAAACGCCTCCGCTTTTAATTTAACACTTTCCTTCACCTCCTTCGTTATCCACGGCTTATTACCTCTCCTCCTACGGTCCTTTTTAACCATCGGAATAAATTTCTGCTGAGCACCAAGAAAGATCTCCTCAAAGATCCTCCATTGCTCCTCAGCAGACCTACCTTCCAACACTCTCCCCCAGTCCACATTCGCCAATTCTTCTCTCATCCCACTGTACTCCCCTCTGTTCAAACAAAGGACGCGTGTCCGGGAACCCACTTTCTCCTCCTCCATCTGCACCAGAAACTCCACCATACAATGATCACTCTCCCCAAGAGGATCCTTCACCGCAAGAGAGCTGGCAGAAGAAGTGAAGGCGGGAGCAAAGAGATGAGGAGCCAGGAGTAGGCCACTTGGCCCCTCGGGCCCTGCTCACCCCGTTCCATAAGACGATGGCTGAGCTGATGGTGGCTTCGCCCCCACTTTCCCGTCTCCCCACCCCCCCCCCCCCCCCCATAATCCCTCAACCCTCCCTTCCCCCACCACCCCTTGATGATCGCAAATCTGTCAGTGGGAGGGGGGGGTGGGGGGGTGGTGGGGGGGTGGTGTGGGGGCGGGGGGCGCGGGGTGTGTGGATTCCACAGACTCACCAGCTTCTGACGGACGAAATTCCTCCTCATCTCCATCTTCAAGGGTCATTCTGAAACTGTGCCCCTGCCCTCCCACAACAGTTCTAGATCATCCCCCCCCCCACCACCCCCACCCCAACGAGGGGGTGAGTCTGTGGAATTCTCCCCCCTCCCGAAAGCGGTGGGGACTGCGGCTCATTCAAGGGCGAGTTACACAGATTTCTGAGCGACCTGGGGGCTGGGGTGGAGTCGAGGGTTATGAAAGTTAAAATTTATTTATTAGTCACACTTAGATTCACACTGAAGTTACTGTGAAAATCCCCGAGTTGCCACATCGCTGTTCGGGGACACTGCGGGGAGAAGTGAGCGTGGCCGATTCACCAAACCGGCACATCTTTCGGACTGTGGGAGGAAACCCACGCAGACATGGGGAGAACGTGCAGACTCCGCACAGACAGTGACCCAAGCCGGGGATCGGATCCAGGTTCCTGAGGCAGCAATGCTAACCACGGTGCCACCCCAAACGGGGGCGGGAAAACAGGAGAGTGCAGTTGTGCCCACGATCAGATCTAACAGAAAGGGGCGGGAGGTGGCTTGAGGGGCCAAATGGCCTTGCTCCAGTCCTAATTCTAACAGTGTGCTGACTCTACGCAGAGGCCACAGAGAAAGTGTAACCCCTGGGAGGGCTACACACAAGCAATTCCATCAGTTCAGACTCAGGCTGTCTAAATACATGCCACACATTCCAACAGGCAATTTATTCGACAGCTAAATCTCCGGCAGATGTGTGACCGGATGCAATCACACAGGGAAATGTCCAGCCGGAATTCTGAGAGGGAGGTGTCCTAAGATTCAGATATATGACAGGCCCTTAACAGTCAGGACTGAGTCAGAAGTTTCCGAAATTCGGCTGCTGTATCCAGAAGCATCCTTTCAACAAATTAATGTTCGCCAGCACAGTGCGGGAAGGGTACACAAGTTCAGCACATTGAAAGCAGTCACAGTCCCCATCAAACACTCCCAGGACAGGTACAGCACGGGGTTAGATACAGAGTAAAGCTCCCTCTACACTGTCCCCATCAAACACTCCCAGGACAGGGTTAGATACAGAGTAAAGCACTCTCTACACAGTCCCCCATCAAAGACTCACAGGACAGGTACAGCACGGGGTTAGATACAGAGTAAAGCTCCCTCCACGCTGTCCCCATCAAACACTCCCAGGACAGGTACAGCACGGGGTTAGATACAGAGTAAAGCTCCCTCTACACTGTCCCCATCAAACACTCCCAGGACAGGTACAGCACGGGGTTAGATACAGAGTAAAGCTCCCTCCACGCTGTCCCCCATCAAACACTCCCAGGACAGGTACAGCACAGGGTTAGATACAGAGTAAAGCTCCCTCTACACTGTCCCCATCAAACACTCCCAGGACAGGTACAGCACAGGGTTAGATACAGAGTAAAGCTCCCTCTACACTGTCCCCATCAAACACTCCCAGGACAGGTACAACATAGAGTTAGACACAGGTTAAAACTCCCTCTACACTGACCAAAGTGCCACATTGTTGGAGGGTCAGAGCAGAGGGAGTGCCACACTGTGGGAGGGTCAGTGCTGAGGGAGCGCCGCACTGTGGGAGGGTCAGCGCTGAGGGAGCGCCGCACTGTGGGAGGGTCAGTGCTGAAGGAGCGCCGCACTGTGGGAGGGTCAGCGCTGAGGGAGCGCCGCACTGTGGGAGGGTCAGTGCTGAGGGAGCGCCGCACTGTGGGAGGGTCAGTGCTGAGGGAGCGCCGCACTGCGGGAGGGTCAATGCTGAGGGAGTGCCACACTGTGGGAGGGTCAGCGCTGAGGGAGTGCCGCACCGTGGGAGGGTCAGCGCTGAGGGAGCGCCACACTGTGGGAGGGTCAGCGCTGAGGGAGTGCCGCACTGTGGGAGGGTTAGTGCTGAGGGAGCGCCGCACTGTGGGAGGGTCAGTGCTGAGGGAGCGCCGCACTGTGGGAGGGTCAGCGCTGAGGGAATGCCGCACTGTGGGAGGGTCAGTGCTGAGGGAGCGCCGCACTGTGGGAGGGTCAGTGCTGTGGGAGCACCGCACTGTGGGAGGGTCAGTGCTGAGGGAGCGCCGCACTGTGGGAGGGTCAGTGCTGTGGGAGCACCGCATTGTCGGAGGGTCAGTAACCGGCGTGCATGACACAGATTGGAGACAGTGGGAGAAAGAAACGATCGCGATTCGCAGAGAAAGATTTTCAGGCAACGAGTGGTTAGGATCTGAGAATGCAGGGGAGGGAGGTTCAATCGAGGCTGCCCAAAGAGAAATGGGACAGTCACTTGGTTCGGAATTTTCCTGGCGAGAATGGTTGCATTCAACCGGAATTCCCCTTTGGAACCTGCCACGAATTGAGCTTGCCTTGGAGATAAATGAATTGTCGGAACAAAAGGGAAAGCAGCCAGTGGAAGTGGGACTAATCTGCTTGGCTTTATGGGCGAGTTAGGATAGACTCTGTGGGCTGAATGGTGCTCCCTGTGCACCATTGTTCTTGCAGGAGATGCGTCAGCAATAAACTAAGACCACCGACATCTGATTTTGGTAGAGCTCTTAATGTGGCTCTTCCATGGACAATACATTTTCTATCTTAACCCAGACAACATCAGTGGCTGAGTCATCTTGTTTTGCTTCTGTTGGGCCAGATGGTGCCTCTCAAATGGTCATTTGTTAACCTTTCAAAGCGTGATCCCAGCGTACACTTGCCAAGGGGTCACGATGTCATGTCTTCTAACACCCTTTGAACAGCTTCAGACCCCAGAATACAGGTCCGTCATTCCCCCAACTCCAACGCTCCCAGCACTGAGGGAGCGCCGCACTGGGGGAGGGTCAGTGCTGAGGGAGCGCCGCACTGTGGGAGGGTCAGTGCTGAGGGAGCGCCGCACTGTGGGTCAGTGCTGAGGGAGCGCCACACTGCGGGAGGGTCGGTGCTGAGGGAGCGCCGCGCTGTGGGAGGGTCAGTGCTGAGGGAGCGCCGCACTGTGGGAGGGTCAGTGCTGAGGGAGCGCCGCGCTGTGGGAGGGTCAGTGCCGAGGGAGCGCCGCACTGTGGGAGGGTCAGTGCCGAGGGAGCGCCGCACTGTGGGAGGGTCAGTGCCGAGGGAGCGCCGCACTGTGGGAGGGACAGTGCCGAGGGAGCGCCGCACTGTGGGAGGGACAGTGCCGAGGGAGCGCCGCACTGTGGGAGGGTCAGTGCCGAGGGAGCGCCGCACTGTGGGAGGGTCAGTGCCGAGGGAGCGCCGCACTGTGGGAGGGTCAGTGCCGAGGGAGCGCCGCACTGTGGGAGGGTCAGTGCCGAGGGAGCGCCGCACTGTGGGAGGGTCAGTGCCGAGGGAGCGCCGCACTGTGGGAGGGTCAGTGCTGAGGGAGCGCCGCACTGTGGGAGGGTCAGTGCCAAGGGAGCACCGTACTGTGGGAGGGTCAGTGCTGAGGGAGCGCTGCACTGTTCGAGGGTCAGTGCCGAGGGAACGCTGCACTGTGGGTCAGTGCCGAGGGAGCGCCACACTGTGGGAGGGTCAGTGCTGAGGGAGCGCCGCACTGTGGGAGGGTCAGTGCTGAGGGAGCGCCGCACTGTGAGAGGATCAGTGCTGAGGGAGCGCCGCACTGTGAGAGGATCAGTGCCGAGGGAGCGCCGCACTGTGAGAGGATCAGTGCTGAGGGAGCGCCGCACTGTGGGAGGGTCAGTGCTGAGGGAGCGCCGCACTGTGGGAGGGTCAGTGCTGAGGGAGCACCGCACTGTGGGAGGGTCAGTGCTGAGGGAGCGCCTTCATCAGGTGAGTGGGAGTTCTGTTCAGAAACAGGGCATATAAAGACACCAAACAAAGGAGCAGTGCTCCGAAAGCTAATGGCTTTTGCTACCAAATAAACCTGTTGGACTTGAAACGTAGTGTGTGGGAGATTGGAGGGAAATGGAGGATCTGCAAGGAAAGCTCAGTTCTGAGAAGTGGAGTTAGTGACTGACTGGGTGCCAATGTGGGTCACTGCGCCAAGAGGGTGACAGGGTCTGGGACAGTCAGGGGTTTTCTACGAGCGGATGTTTCCAGTGGGTGGAATACGAGAAACAATCCAGGGAGAAACAATAGTTGCTTCTTCCAACAAGACAGAACTTGAATGTAAAGCAATCATTTCAAAAACAAAGATCTTAATTTACACAGACAAAGGACGCAATTGTTAAATTGCTTGAGGTTTTGAGACCACAACACTCGATAAATGAACCCCTCCCTCTTGCTTTCTGAACTTGAACAAAAGAAAGTTAATTGCTCAGAACCAGCGGTCCCCATGGAGCCCAGAGCTCTTAAAAGGGCAACGTCAAAACTCAGGAGACTGCTCAGAAAACTCGTTCAGTTTTCATCCATCTCATTGAGGGGCTTCATGGGGGGTGGGGGCTTATATATAGAGTAACAGATACCCAGGAGTGAGTTACAGACTGGAATCTAATTGAGGGGTTCGGGGTGGTTTATATATAGAATAACAGATACCCAGGAGTGAGTTACAGACTGGAATCTAATCGAGGGGTTTGGGGTGGTTTATATATAGAATAACAGGTACCCGGGAGTGAGTTACAGACTGGAATCTAATCGAGGGGTTCGGGGTGGTTTATATATAGAGTAACTGATACCCGAGAGTGAGTTACAGACTGGAATCTAATCGAGGGGTTCGGGATGGTTTATATATAGAGTAACTGATACCCGAGAGTGAGTTACAGACCGGAATCTAATCGAGGGGTTCGGGGTGGTTTATATATAGAATAACAGATACCCGGGAGTGAGTTACAGACTGGAATCTAATCGAGGGGTTCGGGGTGGTTTATATATAGAATAACAGATACCCGGGAGTGAGTTACAGACTGGAATCTAATCGAGGGGTTCGGGGTGGTTTATATATAGAATAACAGATACCCGGGAGTGAGTTACAGACTGGAATCTAATCGGGGGGAGGGGGGGTGGTTTATGCCGTAAATGAGAATTCATATATTCGGAGTGGCACAGATTCAGTCAATGAGAAAATAAAGACAGAATTGGACACAGCAAAATAGTGAGAGAGGCACAAGAACGCGAGCAGACTGGTGCAACAAGCTGGACATGATGGGCTGGGGTAAACACAGTAATTTGTGAGACTTCTTACTGCAGCAAGTTGGAGACAGGGAGAAAGAGAGCAACGGCATAACAGAATGAGTAAGAGAGAGTGAGCAAGAAAGGGAAAGAGAGAGCGAGGAAGAAAGGGAAAGAGAGAGCAAGCGAGTGAAAACACAAAAGACACAGAGACAGAGAGGGAGATGCAGAGATAGAGAGACACAGAGACAGAGAGAGACACACAGACAAAGAGAGACAGAGACAGAGAGAAAGAGAGACACACAGAGACAGAGAGGGAGACACAGTAGCACAGTGGTTAGCACTGCTGCTTCACAGCTCCAGGGTCCTGGGTTCAATTCCCGGCTCGGGTCACTGTCTGTGTGGAGTTTGCACATTCTCCTCGTGTCTGCGTGGGTTTCCCCCGGGTACTCCGGTTTCCTCCCACAGTCCAAAGATGTGCGGGTTAGGTTGATTGGCCGTGCTAAGAAATTGCCTTTAGTGTCCAGGGATGTGTAGGTTAGAGGGATTAGTGGGTATAATATGTAGGGATATGGGGGTAGGGCCTGGGTGGAATTGTGTTCGGTGCAGACTCGATGGGCCGAAGGGCCTCTTTCTGCACTGTGGGGTTCTATGTTCTATGAGACACAGAGACAGAGGGACACAGAGGCAGAGAGAGACAAAGATACAGAGCGAGAGGAGATACTGAGAGCAAAAGATGGAGAGAGCGAGTGAGAGCGAGAACCCGAGACAGAGAGAGTGAAAAAGAGAGGGGAAGCCAAAGAGGGACAGAGAGAGAGAGACAGAGTAGGAAGGGAAGGGAGAGAGAGTGAGTGAGATTGAGAGACAAAGAGGCACAGTCAGATGGAGACAGGAAGAAGGAGTGAGGAGAGAGAGGAGTGAGGGAGAGAGAGAAAGAGTGGAAGAAGTGCAAGGGAGAGAGAGAAGTGGAGAAAGAGAGGGAGAGTCTCTCCCTAGTGTCTCCCAGCACCATTGCCACTGAGGCTGGTGAAATGATCACGATGCCACAATACTGATACTGCCGTGAAGTCAGCTCCTGGGCTCCACATACAGTGCTGGCATAGAAGATAGTGACAGGAAACATGTGTGTTAACTGGGAGCACAGAGAGACAACAAGGACACTGACACTCATATCATTGTGTGGCCACATTCTGCATTCAACTTCCTCCTACAAGGTGCCTGGAGAGCGAGGTCAACTAAGATACAGCCATGGAGGCAGGTCTATCCCATCAGCCATTGCATTGACGAAAGCCATCTATATAGTCTATAAGCATATAACAGCAGAGGAACAGAACCCCGTCGGAGCTGAAGAAGGCCATTCAGCCCATTGATTCTGTTCTGCTGTTCATTGAAGTCATGACTGATTTGATGTGAGAATCCTCACCTCCGTTTTCTCACCTTATCCCCATAACCCTCGACTCCCTTACTGATTAAATATCTGTCTGTCTCAGCCTGAATGACCCACCCTCTCCAGCCCTCTGAGATAAAGGATTCCACACATTCACTTCCCTTCGAGAAGAAATTCTTCCTCATCTCCACTTGAAATGGTCGGCCCCCTCACTCTGAGAATATGCCCTCTGATCCTAGACTGTCCCAGAAGGGGAGACAACCTCTCAGCATCCACTCTGTCAAACACCCCCTGAGAATCCAATGTGTCTCAATAAGGTCGCCTCTCGTTCTAAACTCCCAAAGGGTACAGGCCCGACCTCCTCAACCTCTCCTCATAAGAAAATCCCTCCTTACCTGGAAACAACTGAGTGAATCTTCCAATGGCCAGGATATCTTTCCTTAGATAAGGAGACCAAGACAGTTCATTGTATTCCAGGTGGGGTTTAACTAGCGCCTAGCATAATTTCCCCATTTTTCTACTCCAGTCTCTTTGAAATAAAGACCAAAATTCTGTTTGTCTTCCCTCTGATCTGTTGAACTTATGTGCTAGCTTTCTGTGATTTATGCATGAGGAACTCCCAGACCCGCTGTGCTGGAACTTCCTGCAGTCTTTCTCTATTTAAATAACATTCAGCTCCTTTATTCTTCCGATCTAACTGCGACTCACCTAACCTGTCTATAATCCCCCTCTGTATCATCCACTCCACTTGCCTTCCCACCAATTTTTGTGTCATCCGCAAACTTGGCAATCGTACATTCACTTCCCTCATCAAAGTCATCGACAGAAGAACGAAGAACAAAGAAAATTACAGCACAGGAATAGCCCTTCGGCCCACCAAGCCTGCACCCACTGTGCCATCATATGAGCTAAACCCCTTACCCTTCTGGGGATCATATCCCTCCATTCCCATCCTATCCATGTCTTTGTCCAGGTGCCCCTTTGAAGTATCTGCTTCACCACCTCCCCCAGCAGCGAGTTCCAGGCACCCACCACTCTCAGGGTAAAAGATCTGCCTCATACATCCTCTTTAAACCTTGCTCCTTGCACCTTAAACCTATGCACCCTAGTAATTGACTCTTCCATCCTGGGAAAAAGCTTCTGACTATCCAGTCTGTCCATGCCCCTCACAATCTTGTAGACTTCTATCAGATCGCTCCTCGGCCCGCGTCACTCTAGTGAGAACAAACCAAGTTTCTCCAATCTCTCCTCATAGCTAATGCCCTCCAAACCAGGCAACATCCTGGTAAATCTTTTCTGTTTCCTCTCCAAAACCTCTACATCTTCCTGGTAGTGTGGCGACCAGAATTGAACATGATATTCCAAGTACAGCCTAAGGTTCTATAAAGCTGCAATATGACTTGCCAATTTTTAAACTCAATGCCCTGACTGATGAAGGCAAACATGCCGTATGCCTTCTTGACTATCTTCTCCATTTGCGTTACCACTGTCAGTGACCTGTGTACCTGTATGCCCAGATCCCTCCACCTATCAATACTCTTAAGGGTTCTGCCATTTACTGTATATTTCCTATCTGTATTAGACCTTCCAAAATGCATTATCTCGCATTTGCCTGGATTAAACTCCATCTGCCATCTCTCCGCCCAAGTCTCCACTGATCTATATCCTGCTGTATCCTTTGTCAGTCCTCATCGCTATCCACTATCTGGACTTAAGCAGTAAGCAGGTACACATTGCAAATAGTTGTGGCCGCAGCACTGACCCCTGTGATACTCCACTAGCCATGATGTGGAGATGCCGGCGTTGGACTGGGGTAAACACAGTAAGTAGTCTCACAACACCAGGTTAAAGAACAACAGGTTTATTTGGTAGCCCAAGCTACAAGCTTTCAGAGTGCTGCTCCTTACCTGATGAAAGAGCAGCAGGCGCTCCAAAAGCTAGTAGCTTTTGCGACCAAATAAACCTGTTGAACTTTAACCTAGTGTTGTGAGACTTCTTACTGTGTTTACTCCACTAGTTACAGATCACCATCTTAACTTTGAGTCCACTATGAAGGATGTAATCACAGAGCGTTTAGAAACGTATAGTATAATCAAATTGAGTCAGCTAAGATAAAATGTCCCTCTTATCCCAACTCTCTGTCTTCTATCAGTTAGCCAATCCTCTAGCCATTTTAATATACTACCCCAATACCATGGGCTCTTAGATTAGTAAGTAGCCTTTTGTTTGATACCTTGTCGGATGCTCTTTGGAAATCCGAGTAAATTACACCTACTGGTTTACCTATCCTGCTCATTACCACTTCAAAGAATTCTACTAAATTGGTCAGGCATGATTTCCTCTTTGTGAGGCCATGCTGACTCAATTTGATTATATTATACACTTCCAAATGCTCTATTATATGCTTCATAATGGACTCTAACAGAAGTTAAACTAACTGGCTTATAGTTACCAGTCTTTTTATCTCCCTCCCTTTTTGAATAAGTTTGCAGTTTTCCAATCCTCTGGGACTTTTCCAGAATTTAAGGATTCTTGAAAGATTACTATCCACTATCTCTGCAGCTACTTCCTTTAGTGTCCTGAGATGCAACCCATCAGGTCCGAGGCCTACAGCCCCATTAGTTCTCAAGCACCTTTTCTCCAGTGAGTTACTTCCTCTGCCCATCTGCCTCTCAATTATTTTGGAAGGTTATTAGTGTCATCACGTTTTGAGTAAAGGCATAGGGATTTTTTTTTGCTGCAATTGTATAGGGTGTTGGTGAGGCCACACCTGAAGTATTGTGTGGAGTTTTGGTGTCCTTATCTGAGGAAGGATGTCCTTGCTATAGAGGGAGTACGGCGAAGGTTTAACCAGGCTGATTCCTGGGATGGCAGGTCTGTCATATGAGGAGAGACTAAGTCGGTTAGAATTATATTCATTGGAATTTAGAAGAGGGGAACTCACAGAAACTCATAAAATTCTAACAGGGTTAGACAGGATAGATTCAGAAAGAATGTTCCTGATGGTGGGGGAGTCCCGAAATAGGGGTGAGTTTGAGGAAAAGGGGTAAATCTTTTAGAACTGAGGTGAGGAGAAATTTCTTCACCCACAGGGTGCTGAGTGTGTGGAATTCACTACCACAGAAAGTAGTTGAGGCCAAAGCATTGCCTGATTTCAAGAAAATATTAGATATAGCTCTTGGGGCTAAAGTTTTCAAGGGATATGGGACGGGTAGGGGGGAAATCAGGATATTGAATTTGATGATCAGCCATAGAACATAGAACATTACAGCGCAGTACAGGCCCTTCAGCCCGCAATGTTGCGCCAACCTGTGAAACCAATCTAAAGCCCATCCAACCTACACTATTCCAATATCATCTATATGTTTATCCAATGACCATTTAAATACCCTTAATGTTGGTGAGTCCACTACTGTTGCAGGCAGGGCATTCCACGCTCTTACTAATCTCTGAGTAAAGAACCTACCTCTGACATCAGTCCTATATCTAACACCCCTCAATATAACGTTATGTCCCCTCGTGCTAGCTATCTCCATCTGTCCACCCTATCTAATCGTCTGATCATCTTATATGCCTCTATTAAGTCACCTCTTAAGCTTCTTCTCTCTAACAGCCTCAGGTTCCTCGATCTTTCCTCATAAGACCTTCCCACCATACCAGGCAACATCCTGGTAAATCTCCTCTGCACCCTTTCCAATGCTTCCACGTCCTTCTTACAATGCGGCGACCAGAACTGTACGCAATACTCCCAGTGCGGCCACACCAGAGTTTTGTGCAGCTGCAACATGATCTCATGGTGCCGAAACTCAATCCCTCTACCAATAAAAGCTAACACACCGTACACCTTCTTAACAACCCTATCAACCTGGGTGCCAACTTTCAGGGATCTATGCACATGGACACCGAGACACCTTTGGTATGAGTCATGAACTATTTGAATAAATGTCTGAGATTGCTGATAAAACATTTTTCCTGCCACGCACCTTTCCCAGTCCACTCCAGCCAACTCTTCCCTCATTCCTTTATAACTACCCTTGTTTAGGTTTAGCACAGTTGTCTCAGACCTACATTTCTCACCCTCAAACTGAATGCTACATTAGGAATTCCATGGGCTCAGGAGACGACTGGAGCCCCTGGTTTGCACTAGTGCAATGACTGCTGGGGTATGGCTACCTCCATTATTAACGTCTGATATAACAGGGGCCGGCACCCCCTCCCGTCAGTCTGCGTGAACTAAAGGAAGATATATGAGGGAAGGTCAAGGCTGGGTTAGAGGATGTGAGGGTCATGAAAAACACGGTTCAGGAGAAGGGTTTGGAAAAAGTTTCAAAGGGCATGGAGGGGAGTGGGAAGGGATTTAGGGAGGGGGAGCAGAGATTGAACTGTAGGCAGCTATGAAGAAGGTAGGATTAAGCAATAGGGGAGAAGGTGGGGATTGAGGGGTATGGGAAGAAGGTGGGATGGTGGAAAATTTCCATATTAACCTATTTGATAACATGAAGGTAGAACCAATTATCTTGCATTCAGATCCAGTTCTGTCAAAAGAATTAATAACACAGTGACTGGATGAGGTCTCAGGCTTCTGTGTCAGGTGCAGGCCCGATAGGCGTCAGAATACCAGGAAACATCAGTTGTCAGATGTTTCTTGGAAGGAGTCAGTGAAATCAATCTGCTTTTCATTATATACTTCTATAAAAGATGAACCTTCAGTGTAATCACTTTTGCAATAATGTGGGATGCAACTCAAATATGTTATGACCACATTAATGCACAATGAGATGTGGGTGAGAAGAGGAACAATAAAAATAATTTTCGACATAGGCGAAAACACTTTCAAAATGTGTTGGCTAACTTCACCCATCTTCTACCCATAAATAAACAATATTGTGGGCTCGGAGTCCATTCCAAGATTTCCACTCTGTGACCCAGGCCCAAAATATCCCAAAGCCAAAAAAGACAAAGTTCCATACTGTCAGGGGATCAGGTTCAGAGTAAAGCTCCCCCTACACTGTCCCCCATCAAACACTCCCAGGACAGGTACAGCACGGGGTTAGATACAGAGTAAAGCTCCCTCTACACTGTCCCCCATCAAACACTCCCAGGACAGGTACAGCACGGGGTTAGATACAGAGTAAAGCTCCCTCTACACTGTCCCCCATCAAACACTCCCAGGACAGGTACAGCACGGGGTTAGATACAGAGTAAAGCTCCCCCTACACTGTCCCCCATCAAACACTCCCAGGACAGGTACAGCACGGGGTTAGATACAGAGTAAAGCTCCCTCTACACTGTCCCCCATCAAACACTCCCAGGACAGGGACAGCACGGGGTTAGATACAGAGTAAAGCGCCCTCTACACTATCCCCCATCAAACACTCCCAGGACAGGTACAGCACGGGGTTAGATACAGAGTAAAGCTCCCCCTACACTGTCCCCCATCAAACACTCCCAGGACAGGTACAGCACGGGGTTAGATACAGAGTAAAGCTCCCTCTACACTGTCCCCCATCAAACACTCCCAGGACAGGTACAGCACGGGGTTAGATACAGAGTAAAGCGCCCTCTACACTGTCCCCAATCAAACACTCCCAGGACAGGGACAGCACGGGGTTAGATACAGAGTAAAGCTCCCTCTACACTGTCCCCCCATCAAACACTTCCAGGACAGGTACAGCACGGGGTTAGATACAGAGTAAAGCTCCCTCTACACTGTCCCCCCATCAAACACTTCCAGGACAGGTACAGTACGGGGTTAGATACAGAGTAAAGCTCCCTCTACAGTGTCCCCATCAAACACTCCCAGGACAGGTACAGTACGGGGTTAGATACAGAGTAAAGCTCCCTCTACACTGTCCCCCATCAAACACTCCCAGGACAGGTACAGTACGGGGTTAGATACAGAGTAAAGCTCCCTCTACACTGTCCCCCATCAAACACTCCCAGGACAGGTACAGCACGGGGTTAGATACAGAGTAAAGCTCCCCCTACACTGTCCCCCATCAAACACTCCCAGGACAGGTACAGCACGGGGTTAGATACAGAGTAAAGCTCCCTCTACACTGTCCCCCATCAAACACTCCCAGGACAGGTACAGCACGGGGTTAGATACAGAGTAAAGCGCCCTCTACACTATCCCCCATCAAACACTCCCAGGACAGGTACAGCACGGGGTTAGATACAGAGTAAAGCTCCCCCTACACTGTCCCCCATCAAACACTCCCAGGACAGGTACAGCACGGGGTTAGATACAGAGTAAAGCTCCCTCTACACTGTCCCCCATCAAACACTCCCAGGACAGGTACAGCACGGGGTTAGATACAGAGTAAAGCGCCCTCTACACTGTCCCCAATCAAACACTCCCAGGACAGGGACAGCACGGGGTTAGATACAGAGTAAAGCTCCCTCTACACTGTCCCCCCATCAAACACTTCCAGGACAGGTACAGCATGGGGTTAGATACAGAGTAAAGCTCCCTCTACACTGTCCCCCCATCAAACACTTCCAGGACAGGTACAGTACAGGGTTAGATACAGAGTAAAGCTCCCTCTACAGTGTCCCCATCAAACACTCCCAGGACAGGTACAGCACGGGGTTAGATACAGAGTAAAGCGCCCTCTACACTATCCCCCATCAAACACTCCCAGGACAGGTACAGCACGGGGTTAGATACAGAGTAAAGCTCCCCCTACACTGTCCCCCATCAAACACTCCCAGGACAGGTACAGCACGGGGTTAGATACAGAGTAAAGCTCCCTCTACACTGTCCCCCATCAAACACTCCCAGGACAGGTACAGCACGGGGTTAGATACAGAGTAAAGCTCCCTCTACACTGTCCCCCCATCAAACACTTCCAGGACAGGTACAGCACGGGGTTAGATACAGAGTAAAGCTCCCTCTACACTGTCCCCCCATCAAACACTTCCAGGACAGGTACAGCACGGGGTTAGATACAGAGTAAAGCTCCCTCTACACTGTCCCCATCAAACACTCCCAGGACAGGTACAGTACGGGGTTAGATACAGAGTAAAGCTCCCTCTACACTGTCCCCCATCAAACACTCCCAGGACAGGTACAGCACGGGGTTAGATACAGAGTAAAGCTCCCTCTACACTGTCCCCAATCAAACACTCCCAGGACAGGTACAGCATGGGGTTAGGTACAGAGTAAAGCTCCCTCCATGCTGTCCCCAACAAACACCCCTGGGGTGAGCGATGGGTCATGACCTTTGTCATGACCTGCTGTTTGCAGAGACTGGGTGTGACGTCACATTTGATCTCGGATGTTGCCACATTTACCGAGTGAATCTCCTTCCTGAGTGACGTTGGGCAACGGCAGGTTTCCAGGAAGGCTGGTGCTGCGTTGGCCGTGTGGGTGTCAGTGGGGGTTGCAGGGGGGGTAAGGTGGTGCTGCTGGGGCTGGAGGGGTGTGCTGCTGGGAGTGGAGGATGCACTGCTGGGAGGGGGGAGCGCTGTTGGGGGTAGGGGGGTGTGCTGCTGCGAGTGGGGGGGTGCTGCTGGGAGTGGGGGGGGGGGTGTGCTGCTGGGACTGGGGGGGGTGTGCTGCTGGGAGTGGGGGGGTGTGCTGCTGGGACTGGGGGGGTGTGCTGCTGGGAGTGGGGGGGGTGTGCTGCTGGGAGTGGGGGGTGTGCTGCTGGGACTGGGGGGGTGTGCTGCTGGGAGTGGGGGGGGTGTGCTGCTGGGAGGGGGGGTGTGCTGCTGGGAGGGGGGTGTGCTGCTGGGAGTGGAGGGGGTGCGCTGCTGGGAGTGGAGGGTGTGCTGCTGGGAGTGGGGGGGGTGCTGCTGGGAGTGGAGGGTGTGCGCTGCTGGGAGTGGAGGGTGTGCGCTGCTGGGAGTGGAGGGTGTGCTGCTGGGAGTGGGGGGGGTGCGCTGCTGGGAGTGGGGGGGGGTGTGCTGCTGGGAGTGGGGGGTGTGCTGCTGGGAGTGGGGGGGGTGTGCTGCTGGGAGGGGGGGGTGTGCTGCTGGGAGGGGGGGTGTGCTGCTGGGAGTGGAGGGGGTGCTGCTGGGAGTGGAGGGCGTGCTGCTGGGAGTGGAGGGCGTGCTGCTGGGAGTGGAGGGCGTGCTGCTGGGAGTGGAGGGCGTGCTGCTGGGAGTGGAGGGCGTGCTGCTGGGAGTGGAGGGCGTGCTGCTGGGAGTGGAGGGCGTGCTGCTGGGAGTGGAGGGCGTGCTGCTGGGAGTGGAGGGCGTGCTGCTGGGAGTGGAGGGCGTGCTGCTGGGAGTGGAGGGCGTGCTGCTGGGAGTGGAGGGCGTGCTGCTGGGAGTGGAGGGCGTGCTGCTGGGAGTGGAATGTGTGCTGCTGGGAGTGGAGGGGTGTGCTGCTGGGAGTGGAGGGTGTGCTGCTGGGAGTGGAGGGTGTGCTGCTGGGAGTGGAGGGTGTGCTGCTGGGAGTGGCGGGTGTGCTGCTGGGAGTGGAGGGTGTGCTGCTGGGAGTGGAGGGTGTGCTGCTGGGAGTGGGGGGTGTGCTGCTGGGAGTGGGGGGTGTGCTGCTGGGAGTGGGGGGTGTGCTGCTGGGAGTGGGGGGTGTGCTGCTGGGAGTGGGGGGTGTGCTGCTGGGAGTGGGGGGTGTGCTGCTGGGAGTGGGGGGTGTGCTGCTGGGAGTGGGGGGTGTGCTGCTGGGAGTGGGGGGTGTGCTGCTGGGAGGGGGGGTGTGCTGCTGGGAGTGGGGGGCGTGCTGCTGGGAGTGGAGGGCGTGCTGCTGGGAGTGGGGGGCGTGCTGCTGGGAGTGGGGGGTGTGCTGCTGGGAGTGGGGGGTGTGCTGCTGGGAGTGGGGGGTGTGCTGCTGGGAGTGGGGGGTGTGCTGCTGGGAGTGGGGGGTGTGCTGCTGGGAGTGGGGGGTGTGCTGCTGGGAGTGGGGGGGGTGTGCTGCTGGGAGTGGGGGGGGTGTGCTGCTGGGAGTGGGGGGGGTGTGCTGCTGGGAGTGGGGGGTGTGCTGCTGGGAGTGGGGGGTGTGCTGCTGGGACTGGGGGGGTGCGCTGCTGGGAGTGGGGGGTGTGCTGCTGGGACTGGGGGGGTGTGCTGCTGGGAGTGGGGGGGGTGTGCTGCTGGGAGGGGGGGTGTGCTGCTGGGAGGGGGGTGTGCTGCTGGGAGTGGAGGGGGTGCGCTGCTGGGAGTGGAGGGGGTGTGCTGCTGGGAGTGGAGGGGGTGCACTGCTGGGAGTGGAGGGGTGTGCTGCTGGGAGTGGAGGATGTGCTGCTGGGAGTGGAGGGGGTGTGCTGCTGGGAGTGGAGGGGTGTGCTGCTGGGAGTGGAGGGGGTGCGCTGCTGGGAGTGGGGGGGTGTGCTGCTGGGAGTGGGGGGTGTGCTGCTGGGAGTGGGGGGGGTGTGCTGCTGGGACTGGAGGGGTGCGCTGCTGGGAGTGGGGGGGGTGTGCTGCTGGGAGTGGGGGGGGTGTGCTGCTGGGAGTGGAGGGGTGCTGCTGGGAGTGGGGGGGGGTGCACAGGTGGTTGTTTTATCCACATTGACCAAGATGTGAGGTTTCAGAGTTTGGGGGGACTTTGTGCCTGGCAGCAGCTCAGCCACTTGCCTCTGCTCACTCACCCTCCCTCGCTCTTTCTGACAGCTGCTGACATTTCGAGAGCAAGGCCTGCATCTGGCAGCTGGAATGCAGAATCAGACTCTCTGGTATTTGTTCCCCTTCCAGGGAATTACCTCATCACCAAAAGAGGGAGGGGTGGTCAGTGAGGGGGGGGAAGTCTTGACCACATATCTGTGAGCCAGGAACTCTGTGGAGGGGGGGGTGGGGAGGAGCTTGTGGCTACATAAAAGGTGTCGCTACCAGACGGAGTGTCACAGCACGGAACAAGCTCCCCACAGCTCCAAGGTAGGGGGATTCCTTCCATAGGACTCGCTCCTGTGGTTTTGTGAGTCTGTGTATACGTGTGAGACTGTGTGAGTGTATGTGTCTGTGAGTGTCTCTCTCTGTATGTGTGTGTTCCTATGAGCCTGTGTGTATGAGTCTGTGTGTGTGTGTGTGTCTATGAGTGTGTCTGTCTGTATGTGTGTGTTCCTATGAGTCTGTGTGTGTGTGTGTGTGTGTGCCTCCATATATGTGTGTTCCTGTGAGTCTTTGTATGTGCATGTGTGTGTGTCTCTGTATGTGTGTGTTCCTGAGAGTCTGTGTATGTGTCTTTGCATGTGTGGGATATATGTGTGTGTGTGCGTGCGTGCGTGTGCATGAGTGGGTCTCAATATGTGTGTGTGTGTGTGTGTCTGAGACTGCGTGTGTGCTCCTGTGAGTCTGTGCGTGTGAGTCTTTGCATGTGTGTGTGTGTGTGTGTGTGTGTGTGTATGTATGTGTGAGCCTGTGTGTTCCTGAGAGTGTGGTTAGTGTTTCAGACTGAACACTGGTAGTGTCTCACTCCTGCACAGAAACCAAGCACCAAACTATTCTGGAAAGCAGCATCTTGTACTCACAAAGTCAGCATTTCAACAGAGGCTTTCAAGCATAGGGAGACAGCAGGGCAGTGGGATTAGTTTGGGATTGATACAGGACTATGGGGAGACAGCAAGGCGGTGGGATTAGTTTGGCATTGATACAGGACTATGGGGAGAGAGCAAGGCGTTGGGATTAGTTTGGCATTGATACAGGACTATGGGGAGACAGCGGGGCAGTGGGATTAGTTTGGGATTGATATAGGGCTATGGGGAGTGTGCAGGGCAGTGGGATTAGTTTGCGTACTGATACAGGGCTATGGGGAGTGTGCAGGGCAGTGGGATAAGTTTGGGGATTTATACTGGGTTATGGGGAGAGTCATGATGTGGGTATGCCGGCGTTGGACTGGCGTAAACACAGTAAAAAGTCTGACAACACCAGGTTTTAATCCAACCGATTTATTTGATAGTAAACGCACAAGCTTTCGGGGTTAGTCCCTTCGTCAGGTGACGAAGGGACTAACCCCGAAAGCTTGTGCGTTTACTATCAAATAAATCGGTTGGATTAAAACCTGGTGTTGTCAGACTTTTTACTGTGTTTATGGGGAGAGAGCAGGGCAGTGGATTAGTTTGGCATTGATACAGGACTATGGGGAGACAGCGGGGCAGTGGGATTAATTTGGGATTGATACAGAGCTATGGGGAGACAGTGGGATTAGTTTGGGATTGATAAAGGGCTACAGGGAGACAGTGGAACAGTGAGATTAGTTTGGGGATTGATACAGAGCAGTGGGGAGAGAGTGAGTCAGTGGTATTAGTTTGGGATTGATACAGGCCTATGGGGAGAGAGTGGGGCAGTGGATTAGTTTGGGGATTGAAACTGGGTTATGGGGAGAGAGTGGGGCAGTGGATTAGTTTGGGGATTGAAACTGGGTTATGGGGAGAGAACGGGGCAGTGGGATTAGTTTGGGATTGATGCAGTGCTATGGGAAGAGCGCAGGACAGTGGGATTAGTTTGGAATTGATACAGGTCTATAGCAGAGAGTGGGATAGTGGGATTAGTTAGGGATTGAAACAGGGCTATGGGAGAGATGGGGCAGTGAGATTAGTTTGGGGATTGATACAGGGCTATGGGAGAGATTGGGGCTATGGGGAGAGGGTGGGGCTATGGGGAGAGAGCGGGGCTATGGGGTTAGTTGGGGATTGAAACAGGGCTCTGGGAGAGATTGGGGCAGTGAGATTAGTTTGGGGATTGATACAGGGCTATGGGAGAGAGCGGGGCAATGGGGAGAGGGCGGGGCTATGGGGAGAAAGCAGGGCTATAGGGTTAGTTGGGGATTGAAACAGGGCTATGTGAGAGAGTGGGGCAGTGAGATTAGTTTGGGGATTGATACAGGGCTATGGGGAGAGCAAGGCAGTGGTATAAGTTTGGGATTGATACAGGGCTATGGGGAGAGCAAGGCAGTGGTATTAGTTTGGGATTGACACAGGGCTACGGGAGAGAGCGGGGCAGTGAGATTAGTTTGGGGATTGATACAGGGCTATGGGGAGAGCAAGGCAGTGGTATAAGTTTGGGATTGATACAGGGCTATGGGGAGAGCAAGGCAGTGGTATTAGTTTGGGATTGACACAGGGCTACGGGAGAGAGCGGGGCAGTGGTATTAGTTTGGGGATTGATACAGGGCTATGATCCATGTGCATAGATCCCTGAAAGTTGGCACCCAGGTTGATAGGGTTGTTAACAAGGCATACGGTGTGTTAGCTTTTATTGGTAGAGGGATTGAGTTTCGGAGGTCATGTTGCAGCTGTACAAAACTCTGGTGCAGCCGCACTTGGAGTATTGCGTACAGTTCTGGTCGCCACATTATAGAAAAGATGTGGAAGCATTGGAAAGGGTGCAGAGGAGATTTACCAGGATGTCGTCTAGTACGGTGGGAAGGTCTTATGAGGAAAGGCTGAGGGACTTGAGGTTGTTTTCGTTAGAGAGAAGGTGGCTAAGAGGTGACTTAATTGAGACATACAAGATGATGAGGATTAGATAGGGTGGACAGTGTACTCAGAGGGTAGTAAGGGCGTGGAATGCCCTGCCTGCAGCAGTTGTGGACTCACCAACTTTAAGGGCGTTCAAATGGTCAGTGGATAGGCATATGGATAACATTGGAATAGTTTAGGTTAGAGGGTCATTAGATTCGTTCCACTGGTCAGCGCAACATTGAGGGCCGAAGGGCCTGTACAGGCGCTGTAATGTTGTATGTTCTACAGGGTTACGGGTAGGGAGCGGGGCAGTGGGATTAGTTTGGGACTGATACAGGGCTGTGGGAAGAGCGCGGGACAGTGGGATTAATTTGGGGATTGATAAAGGTCTACGGGTAGGGAGCAGGGCAGTGGGATTAGTTTGGGGATTAATACCCGATATGCAGATTGCTTGATTGGTGGTGTGTGTGCTGCAGTGTGGGGACGGTTTATGTAGAGTTTGGGAATAATGCTACACGATACCACAGGTATTGTAAACAGACTAGTGAATGGCCTCATTACTCATGCTCCCTTCTCCCTCTCTGCCTCTCTCTCTCTGCCTCTCTCCCTCTCAGCCCCTCTCTCTCTCTCTGCCTCTCTCCCTCTCTCTGCCCCTTTCTCTCTCTCTCTGCCCCTTTCTCTCTCCCTCTCATTCTCTCTGCCCCTTTCTCTCTCTCTCTCTCTCTCTCTCTCTGCCCCTTTATCTCTCTGCCCCTTTCTCTCTCTCTCTCTCTGCCCCTCTCTCTCTCTCTCTCTGCCTCGGTTGGTCCTGCCTGGGAATTCCCGGCTAACAGTCAGTGGTTGGGATTGGATGGTGAGTGGGAAAGGGAATGGGCCAAGGCTGCTGGGTGCCAGCGACATCAGCAGAAAGAATAAACAGAGGCTGCCTCACATCTGGGCAGTGGCTTTCTGGGGCAGAGCGTCACACTGACCTTCCATCTCCGACCTTTCCTGTTTGGCCTCAAGTGGGATGCATGGTCCCCAGCAATATGTGATGGCCAAAGAGGGATTGGGTATAGGAACATCACCCTGATGGATCTGGAGACACAGAGAGAGAGACGGACAGAGAATGACAAACAGACAGTGAGAGGGAGAGAGAGGGAGAGAGACAGTGAAAAGGACAGAGAGACAGCGAGAGAGAGACAGAGAGAAGGACAGAGAGAGAGAGACAGACAGACAGCGAAAGAGAGAGAAACAGAGACAGAGAGAAGGACAGAGAGAGAGAAAGACAGAGACAGAGAGAAGGACAGAGAGACAGAGAGAGGGAGACAGAAAGAAAGACAGAGAGAGAGAAAGATAGAGACAGAGAGAGGGAGACAGAGACAGACAGAGAGACAGCAAGAGAGAGACAGAGAGAAGGACAGAGAGAGACAGACAGACAGCGAGAGAGAGAGAAACAGAGACAGACAGAAGGACAGAGAGAAAGACAGAGACAGAGAGAAGGACAGAGAGACAGAGAGAGGGAGACAGAAAGAAAGACAGAGAGAGAGAGAGATAGAGACAGAGAGAGGGAGACAGAGACAGACAGACAGAGAGAGAGAGATAGTGAGAGGGAGAGAGAGAGAGACAATGAGAGGGAGAGAGAGACTGTGAGAGAGACAGATAGACAGAGCGAGACACAGAGCAAGAAAGACAGGCAGAGACTGAGTGAGAGGGAGAGAGACAGATAGAGAGACTTTGAGAGGGAGAGAGACAGATAGAGAGACTTTGAGAAGGAGAGAGAGAGAGAGAGACAGAGCAGGAGAGAGAGAGAGAAAGAGAAACAGAGACAGACCGAGACAAAGAGAGACAGAGATAGAGAGAGAGAGTGATAGAGAAGAGAAAAAGAGATAAAAGGAGAGACAGAGAGAAAGACAGAAGGAGAGAAGAGAGACAAAGTAAGACTGAGAGAGGGAGAGAAATAGAGAGAGATAGAAAGAGAGGGAGAGAGAAAGACATGCAGAGAAAAGAGGGACAGACAGAAATAGTTTGGGGCAGTCATGGAACCTGATACTGGTTTAATTATGGGATGTTGTATGTGCTGATCCCAGTGAATCTATGATGAATCTAGCTCTCTCCATCTCTCTGCAGATCTGTCCAACTCAGCTCAGCACTGCTGCCGAATTCCAACAGCACAGACACAAGCCCATTCTGTTCCTCCGACTTGCCAGCAGGACAACCATGAGCTACAATATCTTTGGGTTCCTGGTGGTGGGACTTGTACTCCTGGGTGTAGACCAGCAGACAGAGGCTTGTAGCTGTGGCCCAGCACATCCTCAGCAAACTTACTGTCAGGCTGATGTGGGTAAGTGTCCCTGAATGAAACTGCGTTCACTGGCATGGTGTACAATGGGAAAGGGTTTGGGTCCACTGGGTTTGTGTACAGTGGGAGTGACTGAGAAGGGGTTTGGGTCCATTGGGATTGTGTAGAGTGGGAGTGAATGGGAAGGAGTTTGCGTCCATTGGGATCATGCCATCCTTACCATCGACTCATTGAGTGCAGGAAAGAAGCAACAGAAAACCAGCAGCTTGGGCTTGAGGCCTTCAGTCTATGTCAGGACTTGGGGGCTTGGTCGTGGCTTTGAGACCTGGCTATGTGCCCAGGCCTGATGCCTAGGCATGTGGCTTGGACTCTTCACTTGAGACCTGAGGCCATGGTTACCCTCAAGACCTGAGGCCTCTGTCTGTCCTTGAAGCCTGGGGCCTATGTCTACTCTTGAGCCCTGAGACCTGTGACTGACCTTGAAGCTTGAGGCCTGTGTCTACCTTGATTTTAGTTTTAAAACACTTGCAAATACAAGTGACTATCAGTATAAGTGACCAGGATGCTGTCATAGAAACCCCAGCTAGTCCACTTCTGGCCAGGAACCCTGTGCTCCTTGCCCGCTCTGGGATGTGACTGCGGATACACACAGTCAACCTGGTTGATCAGACTGCCAGTGTCCACTAACCCGTGCCAAGCTGCAGAAAAAGGGTGGGGCCACCATCACTTTAGCACAAGGAAGTTACAAATGGACCATAAATGCAGTCCTTGCCAGCGATACCCACAGATAGAATTTCATTGTCCAACAAAAGAGATAGAAACCTAGCGCCAACTAATCAGGGTCATACCTTCATTGCTGTTTTCCTCTCAAGCCTTCCAATCCTCTGAGATTTCAGCAATCCTTCAACCCAGCCACCTCACTGCACCCTCCCTATCTCAGTAACCTCCTCCAGCCTCCAGGACCCTCCCTATCTCTGTAACCGCCTCCAGCCCCTACAACCCTCCCTATCTCTGTAACCTCCTCCAGCCTCCAGGACCCTCCCCATCTCTGTAACCGCCTCCAGCCCCTACAACCCTCCCTATCTCTGTAACCTCCTCCAGCCTCCAGGACCCTCCCTATCTCTGTAACCGCCTCCAGCCCCTACAACCCTCCCTATCTCTGTAACCTCCTCCAGCCTCCAGGACCCTCCCTATCTCTGTAACCGCCTCCAGCCTCCAGGACCCTCCCTATCTCTGTAACCTCCTCCAGCCTCCAGGACCCTCCTTATCTCTGTAACCTCCTCCAGCCTCCAGGATTCTCCCTATCTTTGTGACCTCCTCCAGCCCCTATAACCCTCGCTATCTCTGTATCCTCCTACAACCCTCCTTATCTCTGTAACCTCCTCCAGCACCTACAACCCTCCCTAAGTTCCTCCAGCCCCTACAATCCTCCCTATCTAAGCTCCCCTAGCCCCTACAACCCCCCCATCTCTGTAACCCCTCCAACCCTCCTTATCTCTGTAACCTCTCCAGCCCCGAGAACCCTCCCTATCTCTGTAACCTTGCCCAACCCCTCCAACCTCCCTATCTCTGTAACCTCCTCCAGCCCCTACAACCCTCCCTATCTCTGTAACCTCCTCCAGTCCCTATAACCCTCCCTATCTCTGTAACCTCCTCCAGTCCCTATAACCCTCCCTATCTCTGTAACCCCCTCCAGGCCCTACAACACTCCCTATCTCTGTAACCCCCTCCAGGCCCTACAACACTCCCTATCTATGTAACCTCCTCTAGCCCCTAGAGCCCTCCCTATCTCTGTCACCTCCTACAACCACAAAGATGAAGAAAGTGAGAGTGGGAGATTGTGGGAGAATGAGAGGAGTTTACAGAGAGAGTAGGAGAGAGAAAGAGAAGGAATGCGAGAGAGAGAGACAGAGCAAGAGTGAGATAGAATAAAAATGAGTGAGACAGAGGGGAGAGAGAGGGAGCGAGAGATTCAGAATAAGTGAGAGAGTGAGGGAAACGGAGTGAGAAAGAGAGAGGGAGAGACACAGCAATAGTGAGAGACAGAGTAATAGAGAGAGCGGGAATGTGAGAGAGAGAGAGCAATGAGGGAAAATAACACAACCAAAAGTTGTTTTGTTGGGGTGTGGCTGGGAATGAGGTCACTTAATTGCCCCCCCCTCCACCCCTCATTGCTGATTACAGTTTGCAGTGGATTTGGCATTAATTCTGTGGAATATGACTTCACCAAGTAAATGGTGATCCCTGTGACTCACGGTCTGCCTGATGTGGCGCCCGTTTCAATGCCAACTCTCCTCGACACTTTCCGGAACTCATTGCCCCAATTTACTTGACCCCTCCTGGGTTGTCTCCTCCACCCTACCGCCCTACCCCACACTCTCCTGCCCAAAAACGTAGAGTTTGATCTGGTTTGGAAGCTGTAGCCCATCCACCACCCTCGACATTCACTCCCTCCACCCTCGACGCACAGCGGCAGCAGGGTGTACCGTCTACAAGATGCACCGCAGCGACTCGCCAAGGCTCCTTCAACAGCGCTGCCCAAACCCACCACCTCTACCCCCTAGAAGGACAAGGGCAGCAGATACCATGGGGAACACCCACCGCCTGCAAGTTCCCCCTCTGAGCGCCCTCCCCACACACACACACACACACACACACACACACACACACACACACACACACACACACACACACACACACACACCATCCCGACTTGGAAATATATCAACCGTTCCTTCATTGTGGCTCCCTAATAGCGCTGAGCACATGGACTACAGCCGTTCAAGATGGCGGCTCACCCACCACCCCTCCTAAGGGGCAATTCAGGACGGGGGATAAATACTCAGCCTTGACACTAAGAGAGAGAGAGAGAGAAGGAGAAAGAGGTGGGGGGACAGGGAGACAGAAAGAGAGAAAATGACGGAGAGATAGAGATACAGAGAGAGGAGACAATGAGAAGGAGAGAGTGACACAGAGAGAGAACTAGAGACAGAGACAACTATAGAGACAATGTGAGGGGTGGGGGGGGATAGACACATAGTGAATGACAGACGGAGGGAGAGAGAGAGGGAAAGAGGGAAGTTGAGGGCTCCCTGGTAGCTGAAGGCACAGCTGCCAATGGTGGAATGATGGGAATTGGGGGGCACCACCTCAGGAGGCCTGAATCACACCTAGGCCTTCTCAGTTTCAGCCCAGGCTTGAAAATTAATTTGACACAAAATCTTGGCCAAGTGAGGCCTTTCCGATAACCAGGCTTAACTCCTAACTCACATTAGCCGTTTTCCAATCTTCCGGCGCTTCCCCGGAATCCAGCGATGTTTGGAAAATAACCACACAGAGTGTGGTGACTAGGGGATTTTCACAGTAACATGACTGAGTTGTTACTGTAAGGTGCCATCTTGTGAGACAAAGAGAAAGGTTATATCTGTGCAGAGAGACTGACCAGGCGGGGCTCTTTTCTCTGGAAAAGAGAAGGATGATGGATGTCTTTAAAATTTCCAAGGGGTTGGGTAGGGTAGACGCGAAGAAGATGTTTCCACTTCTGGGGAAGATCAGAACTAAAGGACACCAGCATAAGAAGGTTCACTGAGTACAAAAGTTTCTCCTGAATTCCTGATTGGATTTATTAGTGACTACCTTATATTGCCGGCCCCTAATTCTGGGCTCGACCCCAGTAGTGGAAACAAACAGCCAATGTTTCTGGACATTCATGCCGGCGAAATCTTCCAGAAACAGGCCCTTCGGCCCAACCAGTCCACACGGCCAGGTTTCTTAAACTAAACTAGTCCTATTCGCCTGCGGTTAGCCCACATTCCTCTAAACCTTTCCCCACCCACATACCTGTCCAAACGTTTTTTCAATGCTGTATCTGTACCCGCCTCACCACCCCCTCTGGCAGCTCATTCCATTCTTGCCCAACCCTCTGCGTGAAAAAGTTGTCCCTCGGGTCCCTGTTAAATGTTTCCCCTCTCACCTTAAACTTCTGTCCTCTAGTTTTGGACTCCTCCCCACCCTTTCCAGTACAATAACATCCTTCCTCTAGCAGGGCGACCAGAATTGTATGCAGTGCTCCAAATGCGGCCTTACTAACGTCTTGTACAGTCTTAATATAACGCCCCAATTCCTGTGCTCAATGCTCTGACCGACGAAGGCAAGTGTGCCAAACGCCTTCTTCACCACCCTGCTTAAATGTGACGCCACTTTCAAGGAACCATGTACCTGCCACCCCCACCAGATCTCTGTTCGACAACACTTCCCAAGGCCATACCATTAACTGTAAGTCCTGTCCTGGTTTGACTGATCAAAATACACCTCGCATTTACCTAAATTAAACTCCATCTGCCTTTCCTTGGCCCAGTTGATCAAGATCCCGTTGTAGTCTCAGACAACCTCCTTCACTGTCCACCACACCCCCAATTTTGGTGTCACCTGCAAATTTGCTGACCATGCCTCCTATATCAAATCACCTCTCAGCCCTTCTGTCCCACTGAAAGGAGTACAAGCCTTTTGTCTTTCCTAATAAACTGGAGAAAATATTCAAAAAGATGGAACCCAAAAGAGAGACAGCAAGAGGGAATCAACTGAAGAAACAGGAACAGGGCAAACTCGCCAAGCAACCTTACTGTGCTGTATTGCTGCCAACGTAATGACTATGACAAGCCCTTCTCTTAAACATATTGTCTTTACAAATACAATTCGGGACGGATTTCAAGTCCCATGACCAGGATGCAGGATGAGCACATACAATCCCAACAGTGCAGAAGCAGGCCATTCAGCCCACTGAGTTCTCCACCAGAGCATCTCACCCCTGCCACCACAGCCGTAACCCCATATCATTTACCCCACGAATGCCCCTAACCTAAACATCTCTTGACACTAAGGGGCAAGTTAGCATGGCCAATTCACCCAAGCCGCACATCTTTGGACATTAAGGGGCAATTTAACAAGGCCAAACCACCTAACCTGCACAGAAGAGCACTGGAAAGACTGAACTGGCTCAGTTAGAGGCTGCAGAGTGAACAAGTCCTTCTAGGCGTGAAGCAAAATTGATGGGCAAGTGCAAGAAGGTAGGAACATAGAGGAATGGGTCAACAAGATGAAGGACAATCTGTAACCTAACTCTAGTACTCCACACTCCCTAACAAAAACATCTCAGTTTTCAATTAAACAATTGATGTAGCATTAATTACTGCTTGCGGAAGAGAGTTCCAAACATCAACCACCCTCTGCATGAAGTGTTTCAAGTTGCACTCCACTCCAGTGGGCTGCGCCTTCACAGAGCGAGCACCTACACCAAAAGAGGCAGAATGGTTTCCTCCAGCGCCGTATCATGAGATGGCAAAGGACTAAATGGTGCAGTAAGCAAAGGAACCTAGCATTTGTGCAATGTGTCACTCTAGTGTTACGCCGTTGTTTAAGAAGGGTGCCAGGCAAAAGGCAGGGAATTATAGGCCGGTTAGTTTAACGTCTGTTGTAGGTAAAATGTTAGAATCCGTCATCAAGGAGGAAATAGCGAGGCATCTTCAGGGGAATTGCTTAATAGAGCAGACGCAGCATGGTTTCATTAAGGGGAAGTCGTGTCTGACAAATTTACTGGGGTTCTATGAGGATGTGTCCAGGGCGGTGGATAGAGGAGAGCCGGTGGATGTGGTCTTTCTTGATTTTCAGAAGGCGTTTGACAAGGTACCTCACAAGAGGTTATTGCAGAAGGTAAGGGGGCATGGAGTTGGGGGTAGGGTGTTAGCGTGGATAGAGGATTGGTTGTCAAATAGGAGGCAGAGAGTGGGGGTTAATGGGTGCTATTCGGATTGGCGGTTGGTGACGAGTGGAGTGTCCCAGGGGTCGGTGCTGGGGCCTCAGCTATTTACCATCTACATAGATGATCTGGAGGAGGGAACCGAGTGTATGGTGTCGAAATTTGCTGATGACACCAAGATTGGTGGAACGGCAAATTGCGCGGAGGGTGTGGAGAGTCTGCAGAAGGATCTAGATAGGCTGGGCGAATGGGCCAGGAAATGGCAAATGGAATTTAATGTTGGCAAGTGCGAGGTGGTCCACTTTGGTAGGAATAATGGTAGGAAGGATTATTACTTACGTGGAGAAAAACTGCAGCAGGCGACGGTGCAGAGGGACCTCGGGGTCCTTGTGCATGAGTCGCAAAAACCCAGCCTGCAGGTGCGGCAGGTGGTCAGGAAGGCGAATGGGATGCTGGCCTTCATAGCGAGGGGGATTGAATATAAAAGTAGGGAGGTCTTGCTGCAACTGTACAGGGCACTGGTAAGGCCGCAGCTGGAGTACTGTGTGCAGTTTTGGTCGCCGTACTTGCGCAAGGATATTTTGGCCTTGGAGGGAGTGCAAAGGAGGTTTACTAGGCTGATACCGGAGTTGAGGGGGTTGAGCTATGAGGAGAGGCTGAATAAACTGGGCTTGTACTCGTTAGAGTTTAGAAGAATGAGGGGAGATCTCATTGAGACGTATAAGATGATGAATGGGATGGATAGGATAGAGGTGGAGAGACTCTTCCCGCTCAGAAAGGACAGTAGGACTAGGGGGCACAGCCTCAAGATAAAGGGGGGGCGGTTTAGAACGGAGTTGAGGAGGAACTTCTTCACTCAAAGGGTGGTGAATCTCTGGAATTCTCTGCCCGTTGAAGTGGTGGAGGCTGCCTCGCTAAATATTTTTAAGATGCGGGTTGATGGGTTTTTGATAAGCGAGGGGATTAAGGGTTATGGGGAGAGGGTGGGAATGTGGAACTGAGCCACGACAGATCAGCCATGATCTTATTGAATGGCGGGGCAGGCTCGAAGGGCTAGATGGCCTACTCCTGCTCCTATTTCTTATGTTCTTTCCACCCCCGACAAGGCCGCCCACCCCACACACATACCTTCACCCCACCATCCCCGGCTCCTATTCATACATATATTTTCTCATCTGCAGTGATCAAGGGGAAAATCATCGGATCAAAGGTGGTTGCCGTGGACGACAGCAGTGACCCAAACGCCTTTCAATGGATACGGTACGAAGTTCAGCAGCAAAAGGTAGGTCAACTTCACTGATCCGGAGAGCTATACTGCAAACGCGGCAGAAGAATAGGAGGAGGCCATTCAGCCCCTCTTGAACCTGTTACACAGGAACAGGAGGAGGCCATTCTGCCCCTCTCCAGCCTGTTACACAGGAACAAAGAGGCCATTCAGCCCCTCTCGAGCCTGTTACAAAGGAACAGGAGGCCATTCAGCCCCTCCCAACCCTGTTACAAAGGAACAGGAGGCCATTCAGCCCCTCTCGAACCTGTTATACAGGGACAGGAGGAGGCCATTCTGCCCCTCTCCAGCCTGTTACACAGGAACAAAGAGGCCATTCAGCCCCTCTCGAGCCTGTTACAAAGGAACAGGAGGCCATTCAGCCCCTCCCAACCCTGTTACAAAGGAACAGGAGGCCATTCAGCCCCTCTCGAACCTGTTATACAGGGACAGGAGGAGGCCATTCTGCCCCTCTCCAGCCTGTTACACAGGAACAAAGAGGCCATTCAGCCCCTCTCGAGCCTGTTACAAAGGAACAGGAGGCCATTCAGCCCCTCCCAACCCTGTTACAAAGGAACAGGAGGCCATTCAGCCCCTCTCGAACCTGTTATACAGGGACAGGAGGAGGCCATTCTGCCCCTCTCCAGCCTGTTACAAAGGAACAGGAGGCCATTCAGCCCCTCCCAACCCTGTTACACAGGAACAGGAGGAGGCCATTCAGCCCCTCTCGACCCCAATAATCAATCACATCAGGGCTGACCTGTATCTCAACTCCATCTACCCGCCTCAGTTCCATGATCTTTAACCCCCCCCACACCCCCAGCCCCACCCTTTACCCAACAATAATCTATCAGGCTCAGGGTTGAAGTTTCCATTTGACGATTTTTGTTGGTGAGAATTCCAGATTTCAACCTTCAGGCTCCTGCTACACTCAGGCACAATTCACTCCCTCTCCTCGCTGAGAGGTTATAAAATCCTCAACTTCATTCTAAATCACCAGTGATCGGCATTCCCCTCCCTATCTCTGCAGCCCCCTACACCCCTCCCTTTCCCAATAATCTCCTCCAGCCCCTACAACCCTCCCTATCCCTGTAACCTCCTCCAGCCCCTACAACCCTCCCCATCTCTATAACCTCCTCCAGCCCCTACAACCCTCCCTATCTCTGTAACCTCCTCCAGCCCCTACAACCCTCCCTATCTCTGTAACCTCCTCCAGCCCCTACAACCCTCCCCATCTCTATAACCTCCTCCAGCCCCTACAACCCTCCCCATCTCTATAACCTCCTCCAGCCCCTACAACCCTCCCCATCTCTGTAACCTCCTCCAGCCCCTACAACCCTCCCTATCTCTGTAACCTCCTCCAGCCCCTACAACCCTCCCCATCTCTGTAACCTCCTCCAGCCCCTACAACCCTCCCTATCTCTGTAACCTCCTCCAGCCCCTACAACCCTCCCTATCTCTGTAACCTCCTCCAATCCCCTACAACCCTCCCCATCTCTGTAACCTCCTCCAATCCCCTACAACCCTCCCCATCTCTGTAACCTCCTCCAGCCCCTACAACCCTCCCTATCTCTGTAACCTCCTCCAATCCCCTACAACCCTCCCCATCTCTGTAACCTCCTCCAGCCCCTACAACCCTCCCCATCTCTGTAACCTCCTCCAGCCCCTACAACCCTCCCTATCTCTGTAACCTCCTCCAGCCCCTACAACCCTCCCCATCTCTATAACCTCCTCCAATCCCCTACAACCCTCCCCATCTCTGTAACCTCCTCCAGCCCCTACAACCCTCCCTATCTCTGTAACCTCCTCCAGCCCCTACAACCCTCCCCATCTCTGTAACCTCCTCCAGCCCCTACAACCCTCCCCATCTCTGTAACCTCCTCCAGCCCCTACAACCCTCCCTATCTCTGTAATCTCCTCCAGCCCCTACAACCCTCCCTATCCCTGTAACCTCCTCCAGTCCCTACAGCCCTCCCTATCTCTAGAACCTCCTCCAGTCCCTATATAGACATAGACTCCCTACAGTACAGATGGAGGCTATTCGGCCCATCAAGCCTGCACTGACAACAATCCCAAACAGACCCTATCCCCGCAGATTTACCTTGCTAATCCTCCTGACACTAAGGCTCAATTTTAGCATGGTCAATCGAGCTAACCTGCACATCTTTGGATTGAGAGGGGAAACTGGAGCACCCGGAAGAAACCCACACAGATTGTAACCTCCTACAAACCTCCAAGATCTAAGCTATGCAATTCCCTCCCTAAAACTCTCCGCCTCTCTCTCCTTCGCTCCGTCTCCCAGTCTGTCTGTCTCTCTCTCCTCCTTTAAGACACTCCTTATAAACCACCCTCTGTGACCAAGCTGTTGGTCGCCTGTCCCTGCTAATCTCCCGATGGGGCTGGGGGTCAGATTCTGTCTGCCGTGAAGCGCCTCGGGGAGTGTTGAAAGATGTGAAAGGTGCTGCAGTTTGTAGGAGGTGCTGGCTGATGGAGGGGTTACGAGATTGTCCTGCTTGGGGCTGAGGTTGGGGGGGAAGCGAGGCGAGGCCTGGGCCCTGGGCGAGGCTGGCGAGTAACTATGCATTTGTTCCCCCGTGCCTGCAGATGTTCAAAGGATTGGACAAGCTGGAGCGGGTTGAGTACGTGTACACTCCCCTGGCTGAATATGTGTGTGGCATGGTGCTCCGTCCTGAGGAGATGAACGAGGATTACGTCCTAACAGGTACGCCAGAACTCTTGGGCATTGTCTCCCCCTGGCCTTGCCCCTTGGAACGTCTGCCCAACGCCCCACTGATTCGGCTCACCACCTCCTCCCAATCAGTGCATCTCCAAAATCAGAATTCCAACTATCCGACTGGAGAGATTCCCTCAGTAACGTTCCCTCTACTGTTTCCTCCCCTCAGGCACCATGGGCGCAGACGGGAAGGTCAACATCAATATCTGCAGTTTCAACAAACCCTGGAGTCAACTGACGAGGGCACAGCAAGACAGCTTGGAAGGCAGATATCAGGCTGGCTGTCAATGCACGGTGAGTCACAGCACAGGTTAGATACAGAGTAAATCCCCCTCTACACTGTCCCCCCATCAAACACTCCCAGGACAGGGACAGCACGGGGTTAGATACAGAGTAAATCCCCCTCTACACTGTCCCCATCAAACACTCCCAGGACAGGTACAGCACGGGGTTAGATACAGAGTAAATCCCCCTCTACACTGTCCCCATCAAACACTCCCAGGACAGGTACAGCACGGGGTTAGATACAGAGTAAATCCCCCTCTACACTGTCCCCATCAAACACTCCCAGGACAGGTACAGCACGGGGTTAGATACAGAGTAAATCCCCCTCTACACTGTCCCCATCAAACACTCCCAGGACAGGTACAGCACGGGGTTAGATACAGAGTAAAGCTCCCTCTACACTGTCCCCCATCAAACACTCCCAGGACAGGTACAGCACGGGGTTAGATACAGAGTAAAGCTCCCTCTACACTGTCCCCATCAAACACTCCCAGGACAGGTACAGCACGGGGTTAGATACAGAGTAAAGCTCCCTCTACACTGTCCCCCGTCACACACACCCAGGACAGGTACAGCACGGGGTTAGATACAGAGTAAAGCTCCCTCTACACTGTCCCCATCAAACACTCCCAGGACAGGTACAGCACGGGGTTAGATACAGAGTAAAGCTCCCTCTACACTGTCCCCACCAAACACTCCCAGGACAGGTACAGCACGGGGTTAGATACAGAGTAAAGCTCCCTCTACACTGTCCCCCCATCAAACACTTCCAGGACAGGTACAGCACGGGGTTAGATCAGAGTAAAGCTCCCTCTACACTGTCCCCGTCACACACTCCCAGGACAGGTACAGCACAGGGTTAGATACAGAGTAAAGCTCCCTCTACACTGTCCCCATCAAACACTCCCAGGACAGGTACAGCACGGGGTTAGATACAGAGTAAAGCTCCCTCTACACTGTCCCCATCAAACACTCCCAGGACAGGTACAGCACGGGGTTAGATACAGAGTAAAGCTCCCTCTACACTGTCCCCATCAAACACTCCCAGGACAGGTACAGCACGGGGTTAGATACAGAGTAAAGCTCCCTCTACACTGTCCCCATCACACACTCCCAGGACAGGTACAGCACAGGGTTAGATACAGAGTAAAGCTCCCTCTACACTGTCCCCATCACACACTCCCAGGACAGGTACAGCACGGGGTTAGATACAGAGTAAAGCTCCCTCTACACTGTCCCCATCACACACTCCCAGGACAGGTACAGCACGGGGTTAGATACAGAGTAAAGCTCCCTCTACACTGTCCCCATCACACACTCCCAGGACAGGTACAGCACGGGGTTAGATACAGAGTAAAGCTCCCTCTACACTGTCCCCATCACACACTCCCAGGACAGGTACAGCACGGGGTTAGATACAGAGTAAAGCTCCCTCTACACTGTCCCCCATCAAACACTCCCAGGACAGGTACAGCACGGGGTTAGATACAGAGTAAAGCTCCCTCTACACTGTCCCCATCAAACACTCCCAGGACAGGTACAGCACGGGGTTAGATACAGAGTAAAGCTCCCTCTACACTGTCCCCAGTAATCCAGAGGCCCACCCTGAAGGACAAGGGTTCAAATCCCAACAAGGCAGCTGGTGGAATTTAAGTCCAGTTCATAAAATCTGGAATTGTAAAGCTGGCCTCAGTGAGGGCGGCCATAAAACTATCATCAAGTGTCGTAAAAATCCGCTCACAGATATCGAGGGAATCTAAATATTTAGGGGAAGGGAAATCTGCCAACCTTAGCCTGATCTGGCCTACTTGTGACTCTAAACACCCCACAAATGTGGTCAACTCTGAACTGCCGTTCTGAAATAGGCCCGAGAAAGGCACTCAGTTCAACGGGGGATTTAGGGATGGGCAATAAACGTCTAGCAATGCCCAGAAAGGAAAGGAACTTCTTGTCTGAAAGGGAACTTCCAAGCGGTTATTGGATAGGCACATGGAGCAACTGCAGAATTATAGGGAGGGGATAGCTTGATCTTGGGATTGGACATAACTCAGCACAACATTGAGGGCTGAAGGGCCTGTACTGTGCTGTAATGTTCTATGTGTGAAAGCGTCTGCAGTGTCGGTGTCCTGGGGCCTCTCCCGCTCGAGTGAACGGTGCTTCTGACTTGTTTTCTCCTGCCTATGTCTCCGGTAGGTCATCCCCTGCTTGTCACTGCCGTGCAGCGTAACCGCAGATAACCAGTGCCTCTGGACTGACGGGATCCTTTCCGGCAACTGGAACGGGGCTCAGAGCCAGCGTTTCAGCTGCAGCATGCAGGATTCGGGCGTGTGCCACTGGGTGACAGTCAGGTCCGACAAGGCCCGGGCCTACATGCGGAGAGGGGCCCAGTAACGGGGCAGGAAGGGGTGGTGGCCCAAAGGACGGGGTCAACCCTGCCACACCACGATGTCGAGACTGCTGCTTTCTGTCATGCGGGTGTGCCTCAGCTCTCGCTCCCCCGCCCACACCCTGCTTCCGCTGTCAAACAAGCTCCGTTCTGAAGCCTGCTCCATCACTCGGCTTCTTCCCCCCCCCCCCACAACAACATCCCCCCCTCTCCTCAAGCTAATGTGTCTCAAATCAATTCCTTTATCTGGAGTGGGGGAATCATCTCATACCATCTGAGAAGGGGGTGCGCTTGGCATGTATGGTCAATTGTGCTTCCGACCCCAGCGGCCCAGAACCTGCCACATCTGCCCGCGGCAGCCATTTTGTAAGTAAAACAGCCGGGACTGGAGGTGTCGATCTACCTCAAACAGAGCCCTCGCCAGCCCTTGAAGCAATGCCTCAGTGTTACCCCCTTCCCTCTCGACATACCCTGCACCCCCTCCTCTCCTACCATCCATCCTGCCATGTGTCTCAGACAGAGGACCCCTCACCTTGGCTACTTGCTGGTCACCAAGGTCATCAAGGGGAGGCGGTGGCCTGGTGGTATTATCGCTAGACTATTAATCCAAAAGCTCACCTAATGTTCTGGGGACTCGGATTCGAATCCCGCGGACGGGGGAATTTAAGTTTGGGGAGGCACTGTGGTTAGCCAGGGACCCGGGTTCGATTCCCGGCTTGGGTCACTGTCTGTGTGGAGTTTGCACGTTCTCCTCGTGTCTGCGTGGGTTCCCTCCAGGTGCTCCGGTTTCCCCCCTCAGTCCAAAAGATGTGCAGGTTAGGTTGATTGGCCATGATAAATTGCCCCTTGGTATCAGGGGGAATTAGCAGAGTGGGGCGACAGGAATAGGACCTGGGTGGGATTGTGGTCGGTGTAGACTCGATAGGCTGAATGGCCTCCTTCTATACTGTCAGGATTCTATGATTTTCTGTGACCTCCTTGGGCCTGCCGTGTGCGCCACTCGACCTGTGGCCTCGGGCAATCGAGCGGGTGGTTTGTCCAGATGAATTCTTCCCGCTGACAAGAACAGGTCACTGTCATCTCACGGGCTGCCCCCGTTCAATCGCCTTCTCTCGTTCCCCCTTCCCAGCATTTCACTCCCCAGTCTACAGTCATTACCAATAATTACCATCTCCCCGGCCCGTTCCCAGCCCTCGGTGGACGGGGTGGAAAAGTTCAAAATGTGAAGCATTGAGGGTGCCACCACTGCGGAGTGCTGCGCTCCCAGAATGTGGACACAGGCGAACTTGTGAGGCTCGATCGATTCCTGCTCCCGTGCTTACCGCTGTCAAGTACCTAAACCACAGCCCCATTGCAAATAGACTTGACGGCCTTGTCCAACAAAATGGCTGCCTTGTCCAACAAAATGGCTGCTCTTTCCAACAAAATGGCTGCTTTTTCCAACGAGATGTCCTCCATTTCAAACAAAATAGCCGCCATTTCAAGACGTCCTCCGTTTCAAACAAAACGGTCACCTTTTCAAACACGCTGGCTGCCATTTTAAAGGCTTCCTCAATATAAAGGAGATTTCTGCCTCTTTTTCTCTTAGATAACTTATTATTTCTATTTGTAAAATGCAGCGGTGTGGATGAACATGAAAGTAAAACGTACATCATATCACCATGTGGTAATAAGGTCAGAAAGGCCAAACTGAAAATCGGTATATCTGGATATTTTTAGAGAATTAATAAAGATACCATAAGTCACAAGTTCTTCATTGCTTTGTTATCCATTAATGTTACAACAAAATGGCTCACAATTTCAGGAATCAAGTGTCTCTCAGTCCCCTCTCTCTTTCTCAGGGAGATATCTGTACACTGACTGGCGTCTCGCAGACCTCTCTGTCTCTGTCTCTCTCTCAAGGAGATATCTATACACTGACTGGTGTCTCTCAGTCCCCTCTCTTTCTCTCAAGGTGATATCTGTACACTGACTGGTGTGTCTCAGTCCCCTCTCTCTCTCAGGGAGATATCTGTACACTGACTGGTGTCTCTCAGTCCCCTCTTTCTCTCTCTCAGGGAGATATCTGTACACTGACTGGTGTCTCTGAGTCCCCCCTCTCTCTCTCTCAGGGAGATATCTGTACACTGACTGGTGTCTCTCAGTCCCCTCTCTCTCTCAGGGAGATATCTGTACACTGACTGGTGTCTCTCAGTCCCCTCTCTCTCTCTCAGGGAGATATCTGTACACTGACTGGTGTCTCTCAGCCCCCTCTCTCTTTCTCTCAGGGAGATATCTGTACACTGACTGGTGTCTCTCAGTCCCCCGTCTCTCTCTCTCAGGGAGATATCTGTGCACTGACTGGTGTCTCTCAGTCCCTCTCTCTCTCTCAGGGAGATATCTGTGCACTGACTGGTGTCTCTCTGTCCCCTCTCTCTCTCTCTCTCAGGGAGATATCTGTGCACTTACTGGTGTCTCTCAGTCCTCTCTCTCTCTCAGGGAGATATCTGTACACTGACTGGAGTCTCTCAGCCCCCTCTCTCTCTCTCTCAGGGAGATATCTGTACACTGACTGGTGTCTCTCAGTCTCTTCTCTCTCTCTCTCTGGGAGATACCTGTACACTGACTGGCGTCTTTCAGTCTCCTCTCTCTCTCTCAGGGAGATATCTGTACACTGACTGGTGTCTCTCAGTCCCCTCTCTCTCTCTCAGGGAGATATCTGTACACTGACTGGTGTCTCTCAGATCCCCTCCCTCTCAACAGTATATCTGTACACTGACTGGCGTCTCACAAGAAGATATCTATCTTCTGCAAAAAGACATACGCACCCCTCTCCTGAGAATAATAAGCTGGGGAGGGAAGGGGTTAATAGAGACATGTTGTCTGAGAGGCCTCAGACATGAAGGTAGAGATGTTAGGTTTGTGCATTTGTAATGAGCATCATGGTGTGTTTGAGGCACAAGTAAGTAGATTGAATCTAACATCTGTATCTTTTGGATAAGTTGAGGACTCAAAGGAAAGGCACAGATAACATGAAACACTTTGAACTGTGTGACAGTTCCATGGGCAAACACAAGAAGGTACATTACATATTAAACAGCCAAATGCAGCGACAAAATCAAATCCGAGCAATTTTTGGCCAGAACTCTCTGACCGCACCCGCGTCTGGGATTCTCCTGTCCTGTTGCAGCGAATAGAGTTCTGGCTAAACATCAAATTATCCCTTCCTGCTGGCAGCAGCGGCGGTGGGGCACGAACGGGATCTGGGAATGCTGGCCTTTATATTTGGAAGGATTTGAGTTTCACGTGAAGTTTAAATCGCCCATCCAACCACGCCAGGGAAGTCTTGGGCTCGAAATGCAGTCTTTTCTCGAACATTTTCTTAGAGTTTCACATCAGCAGAATGGAAATGAGTTTGAGAGGTCTTTTATTAAAATGACAACAGCTTTGCCCTGGGCAATATTACTTTTTTTTATAACTAAACATCAGTAGGGGAGTGTTGCCAAGAAGGTAACTTGGTCACTTGAGGGGCTGTGGGGAGTCTTTTGGGGAACATTTAATAAGGTGAATTTTAGCTGTGTAACTGTAATCTTAGGTGCTTAAGTTTTCTTTCCCTTTTAATTCTAATCTTGGAAATTGCAAAAGTGTTACTGGACTTCTTGCAGCTGAGATTAGTCTTCTCGTGTTCAGAATAAGTTTATTTATTAGTGTCACAAGTAGGCTTACATTAACACTGCAATGAAGTCACTGTGAAAATCCCCTAGTTGCCACACTCCGGCGCATGTTCTGGTACACTAGGGGAGAATTTAGCACCTGACCAGCATGTCTTTTGGAGTGTGGGAGGAAACCAGAGCATCCGGGGGAAAGCCACACAGACACGGGGAGAACGTACAGATTCTACACAGCTAGTGACTCAAGTGGGAATTGAACCTGGGAATACCCTGATGCTGTGAGGAAGCAGTGCTAACCACTATGCAGCCATGCCACCCAATGCAATAAAAAAATGGTTATGGCCCCTCAGCCAAGTTTCCCTCTTTAATTTGATTTGCTCAGCAGTCAACATTTGTTGTGGTCCTAACACTGGGACGTAGGTGAGTCCTGACCCACAGCAAGATGGCAAACTCTCAACTGTCCCCCTGCAAGCCTCGAGGCTGGAATCCTTGAGGGGTAATTACGCTGTCCTCAACACTGATGTTCTAAACCCCTTGCAGGACTAAAAAAGCCTTGCATCTATGCAGTGGCTTTCATGTCTTCCTGAAGCCAATTCATTTCATGGGTCTGAATTAGGCTCTGGTTGGTAAGCTAACAGTCCAATTATGCACACGAAGATCCCTCAGATAGTCACAGTGCCGAAGGAGAGACAGTCAATCTATGAGACTGGGAGATTTGCAGAGATTTAACCCGAAAACCAAGACGGCACACTCCTCCCTCCCTGTGCCACTGCTGAGGGAGCGCCGCACTGTGGGAGGGTCAGTGCTGAGGGAGCACCACACTGTGGGAGGGTCAGTGCTGAGGGAGCGCCGCACTGTCAGAGGGTCAGTGCCGAGGGAGCGCCGCACTGTCGGAGGGTCAGTGCTGAGGGAGTGCCGCACTGTGGGAGGGTCAGTGCTGAGGGAGTGCCGCACTGTGGGAGGGTCAGTGCTGAGGGAGTGCCGCACTGTGGGAGGGTCAGTGCTGAGGGAGCGCCGCACTGTGGGAGGGTCGGTGCTGAGGGAGCGCCGCACTGTGGGAGGGTCGGTGCTGAGGGAGCGCCGCACTGTGGGGGGGTCGGTGCTGAGGGAGCGCCGCACTGTGGGAGGGTCGGTGCTGAGGGAGCGCCGCACTGTGGGAGGGTCGGTGCTGAGGGAGCGCCGCACTGTGGGAGGGTCGGTGCTGAGGGAGTGCCGCACTGTGGGAGGGTCGGTGCTGAGGGAGCGCCGCACTGTGGGAGGGTCGGTGCTGAGGGAGCGCCGCACTGTGGGGGGGTCGGTGCTGAGGGAGCACCGCACTATCTGCCCCCATACCAATCTTCTCCTATCCACTTTACCCACACCTCCTTCTATTCCCTTCCCCCTCCATGTGTTTATCCAGCACCCCCTTAAACACATCGACACGATTCACCTCAACCACTCTCCCTGGGAACGACTTCCTCACTCTCCCCATTCTTGATTTGATTTAATCGTGAGCATCTTAGAATTCCTAATTATTTTGGTATTTAATATAGGACGGGAACAGCATAAGGACCAGAGGTACGAGGCAAACGAAAGTTGAATGGAGGGAGAAGCATAGGAGATTTAATAAAAGTTTAAAATGACAACTGGGGAAAATAACGGGACTTAAGCTGGAGAAATCCCCCAGAAGGTTGTTGTTGGGACAATGGGGGTATTCTGCCCCCTAGGGGTCAGTTGGAGTAATTACAATGGGGATATTCTGCACCCTAGGGGCTCAGGTGGGGTAATTACAATGGAGGTACACTGCCCCTTAAAGGTCAGGTAAGAGAATTACAATTATAAAGAGATAGCCTGCCTCCTAGAGGTCAGGTGGAGTAACTACAGTTACAGCGGATGTATACTGCCCCCTTAAGATCACATCATGTAATTACAGTTACAATTGACGTACACTGCCTCCTGGAGGCCAGGAAGGGTAACCACAGTTACAATGGAGGTAGATTGCTTCTTGGAGGTCACGTACTGACTCATCCGCCAACTTGGCTTGGAAATATATTGGCCGCTCCTTCACCGTGGCTGGATCAAAATCCTGGAACTCCCTCCCTCACGGTGCTGTGGATGTACCCACAGCACAGGGGAATGCCGTGATTCAAGATAGCGGTTCACCCACCACCTTCTCAAGGGGCAACCCCTTGCCACATGCCAAAATTGGTGGGTTTGTGTATGAGTGTGCGTGTGTGTCATTTAATCCAACTCACCATCTCCTTGTGGTTGGGATAGAACACTTGCTCGATGAGGGGGAATTCCTCGGGCCCCAGCTTCTTGTATATCTTTGCCAGCTGGCCAAACTGTGGAGGGAGTCAGGGGTCAGGGGACAGAAGGGGAAAGCAGGATTATTAGAAGTAAATTCTCGGCAGATCTTCCACCATCACCTGTGCCACCACTCCTACTCGCTTGCAGGTGCCAGCCGGCTGATCGGCAGTAAGGGGCATCACGGCAGGGAGGCATTTTCCAGTGTTGGGGTTCCTACTTCATCTCCATCCCTGCCAACCATTGGTCCGTGAGATCAGACAGAGGTAGGCCTATCAACTCTGCTCCGTCCTTCAATGGAAACTAATGTCTCGCTCACCACTCCCTTCCCCCGCCTCCCCTTCTCCCCTCCCCATCCCGCCCCTCAGGCCCCCTCGCTAGCCCAGGGAGACAATTACTCCTCCCTGCTGGCCAACCCCACCAAATAAAGACCCAGTTCACCCTGACCCAACACACAACACAGAGGGTCAGATGGGAGTTAGGCTTTCTGGCGCTGCTAGGCCTCAAAGGCCCCTGACTGTCCCTGAAGTGGCAGAACTCCATGGAGCTGCTGCCATTGCAATCACCTCTCTCCCTGCCCCGCCAACCCTCACCATCCAGCAACCCCGGCCCACTCCGTAACCAGCACCTCCCTCAACCCTGCCTCCCGATACTCACCACCCATGGTTTGTCACAGAAGTTGTAGACAGAATGCATGGAATTAATGCTGGCCACCCCGGCGTACTGGAGGCCAATGACGATGTTCCGGAAGTCTCCGCCCTTAGCCATGCTATACGCATGCTGCCTCACAAGCACAAAGTCTGGGGTGAAGGACCTGAGGTCAAGGGAAACACACACCAAACTCATTAGTCAGCGGGCAAGAGTGGAGGCGCTGTGATCTTTGCCCCGTAACTCTGAAGGTTCAGAGGTGACTCCCCAGCTCTACATTCCCGCCTTGCCCCTGGTTCCTTTCAGCCATAAACAGAAGGAGGCCATTCAGCCCCTCTCGAGCCTGTTACACAGGAACAGGAGGAGGCCATTCAGCCCCTCTCGAACATGGTACATGGAGAGAAGATATCACTCCGAGAACTGTGGGGATCTGTAATTCTCAATCTACGCCTCAAAGGAGAGAGGGAGAGAGACAGCGAGAGAGAGAAAGGGGTTTAGGGAGGGAGTTCCAGGCCATGGGCAACCCAAGGCACCTAAAGGCACGGCTGCCAACAGTGAAGTATTGTGTGGACTTAGGGGATGTGCGAGAGGCTGGAATTGGAGGAGCGCAGAGATCTCAGTGGGTTGTAGGAGGTTGCAGAGGTAGAGGGGGGTTATAGGAGCTAAAGGAGTTTAGAGAGATAGGGAGGGTTGTAGGGGCTGGAGGAGGTTACAGAGATAGGGAGGGGTGTAGGGGCTGGAGGAGGTTACAGGGATAGGGACGTTTATAGGGGCTGGGGGAGGTTACAGAGATAGGGAGGGTTGTAGGGGCTGGAGGAGGTTACAGAGATAGGGAGGGTTGAAGGGGCTGGAGGAGGTTACAGAGATAGGGAGGGGTTGTAGGGGCTGGAGGAGGTTACAGAGATAGGGAGGGGTTGTAGGGGCTGGAGGAGGTTACAGAGATAGGGAGGGGTTGTAGGGGCTGGAGGAGGTTACAGAGATAGGGAGGGGTTGTAGGGGCTGGAGGAGGTTACAGAGATAGGGAGGGTTGTAGAGGCTGGAGGAGGTTACAGAGATAGGGAGGTTTATAGGGGCTGGGGGAGGTTACAGAGATAGGGAGGGGTTGTAGGGGCTGGAGGAGGTTACAGAGATAGGGAGGGTTGAAGGGGCTGGAGGAGGTTACAGAGATAGGGAGGGGTTGTAGGGGCTGGAGGAGGTTACAGAGATAGGGAGGGGTTGTAGGGGCTGGAGGAGGTTACAGAGATAGGGAGGGTTGTAGAGGCTGGAGGAGGTTACAGAGATAGGGAGGGTTGTAGGAGGCTACAGAGATAGGGAGGGGTGTAGGGGCTGGAGGAGGTTACAGAGATAGGGAATGTTGTAGGGGCTGGAGCAGGTTACAGAGAAAGGGAGGGTTGTAGGGGCTGGAGTTACAGAGATAAGGAGGGCTGTAGGGACTGCAGTTACAGAGATAGGGAGGGTTGTAGGGACCGGAGTTACAGAGATAGGGAGGGTTGTAGGTTTGCTACCAAAGTATAATGATGTGTGATTAGGCAGATGCTAAATTCCCCCGAGTGTCCAAAGATGGGACAGGGGAATTAGTGGGGTAAATGTTTGGGGTTACGAGGATAGGCTTGAGTGGGATGCTCCATCAGAGAGTCAGTGCAATTCGATGGACAGAAAGGCCTCCTTCAGTACTGTCAGCAATCCAGGCTCCAGCGATATGAAAAGAGAGGGTCTCAGAGACGGGAGCTCTGAAATATCCCTTCAGGAATCCTCCTCCGCTCCAGTCTGAGGGACCTTTAAAATGAAGGCAACATCGGAGAGGGAGCCTGAGCAGGTCAACAAGTGCGAAAGGGTGAGCGACTGGAACTCGAGCAGCAGATAACAACAGGTGCCAGGAATCTGGATTAGATTCCAGTCTGTAACTCACTCCCGGGCATGTGTAATTCTGTATATAAACCATCCCGAACCCCTCGATTAGATTCCAGTCTGTAACTCACTCCCGGGTATCTGTTATTCTATATATAAACCATCCCGAACCCCTCGATTAGATTCCAGTCTGTAACTCACTCCCGGGTATCTGTTATTCTATATATAAACCACCCCGAACCCCTCGATTAGATTGCAGTCTGTAACTCACTCCCGGGTATCTGTTATTCTATATATAAACCACCCCGAACCCCTCGATTAGATTCCAGTCTGTAACTCACTCCCGGGTATCTGTTATTCTATATATAAACCACCCCGAACCCCTCGATTAGATTCCAGTCTGTAACTCACTCCCGGGTATCTGTTATTCTATATATAAACCACCCCGAACCCCTCGATTAGATTCCAGGCTGTAACTCAGTCCCGGGTATCTGTTATTCTATATATAAACCATCCCGAGCCCCTCGATTAGATTCCAGTCTGTAACTCATTCCCGGGTATCTGTTATTCTATATATAAACCATCCCGAGCCCCTCGATTAGATTCCAGTCTGTAACTCATTCCCGGGTATCTGTTATTCTATATATAAACCATCCCGAACCCCTCGATTAGATTCCAGTCTGTAACTCATTCCCGGGTATCTGTTATTCTGTATATAAACCACCCCGAACCCCTCGATTAGATTCCAGTCTGTAACTCACTCCCGGGTATCTGTTATTCTATATATAAACCATCCCGAACCCCTCGATTAGATTCCAGTCTGTAACTCACTCCCGGGTATCTGTTATTCTGTATATAAACCACCCCGAACCCCTCGATTAGATTCCAGTCTGTAACTCACTCCCGGGTATCTGTTATTCTGTATATAAACCACCCCGAACCCCTCGATTAGATTCCAGTCTGTAACTCATTCCCGGGTATCTGTTATTCTATATATAAACCATCCCGAGCCCCTCGATTAGATTCCAGTCTGTAACTCATTCCCGGGTATCTGTTATTCTGTATATAAACCACCCCGAACCCCTCGATTAGATTCCAGTCTGTAACTCACTCCCGGGTATCCATTATTCTATATATAAACCACCCCGAACCCCTCGATCAGATTCCAGTCTGTAACTCACTCCCGGGTATCTGTTATTCTGTATGTAAACCCCTCTGAACATCTCAATTAGATTCCAGGTTTGATCTCTCTCTATGAGACTGTCCAATTTGTGACACATTTGGCCTGATTTTTTCCTCTGTCTCACCTTGCGACTTTCACTCCGTTCCTGTACACCTCCATGTCAACACTGAAACTTCCAGTGGCGTGTGAGATAACATTGAGCTCCGAGAACTCAGCCTGAGGGAGCAAGAGGGAGAGAGAGAGAAAGAAATAAAGAGAGGGAGAGAGACCAGGGAGAAGAGACAGTGGGAGAGAGAGAAAGAGGGAAAGGTGGTTGGAGGGAATGGAACACATCAAGGGAGTATTCACATGAAAAGGAAAGAATGTTGGAGAGAGGGAGAGAGACAAAGAGAAAGGTGAAGAGAGGGGAGAAAGAGAAAGCATGAACAGAAGAGGGAGGTAATACGGGAGTGGGAGCGAGGAAGAGAGAGAGTGGGAGAGAGAGGAAAAGAGAAAGCAGGAGGGAGAGAAAATGGGAGAGTGGGAGAGAGATGGGGAGAGAGAGGGAGGAAGGCAGGTGGGAAGGGAGGGAAAGAGGAGGGAGGAAGGGAGAGAGAGAGGAAGAGAGAGGGGAAGAGAATGGGAAAGAAAGAGGAAATGAGAGAGGGAGGGAACAAGAGATTGCAGGATGACAGCGAGGAAGAGGGGGGGAAATACAAAGAGGGAGAGTGAACAAGAGAGGGATTGAGGGCAAGAGAGAAAGTCAGAGGGAAAGAGAGGGAGAAATGGGGAGGTGGTAAGAGAAGGAGAAAGAGAGTGAGATCGGTAGGAAGTTAGGGAGGGAGAGAGAGTGAGAGAGAACACAAGTGAGGGAAAGGATGAAAGAGGGATGAGCACAAGTGAGGGAGAGTGAGTGAGACAGGAATAGTGAGAGAGAAGAAGGGGAGAGAGAAGAATGAGGGAGTGTGGAGAGCAAAACAGCGGGGATTGAAAAGCAAGTGGGAAAGGAAGAGAGACAGAGATTCAGGAAAATACAATAACAGAAATGGGAGAGAGGGAGAGCAGAAGGGAGAGTGAGTGAGCGAGAGAGTGGGAGAGAGGGAGAGCGGAAGGGAGAGTGAGTGAGCGAGAGAGTGGGAGAGAGGGAGAGCAGAAGGGAGAGTGAGTGAGTGAAACAGTGGGAGAGAGGGAGAGCAGAAGGGAGAGTGAGTGAGCGAGAGAGTGGGAGAGAGGGAGAGCGGAAGGGAGAGTGAGTGAGCGAGAGAGTGGGAGAGAGGGAGAGCAGAAGGGAGAGTGAGTGAGTGAAACAGTGGGAGAGAGGGAGAGCAGAAGGGAGAGTGAGTGAGCGAGAGAGTGGGAGAGAGGGAGAGCGGAAGGGAGAGTGAGTGAGCGAGAGAGTGGGAGAGAGGGAGAGCGGAAGGGAGAGTGAGTGAGCGAGAGAGTGGGAGAGAGGGAGAGCGGAAGGGAGAGTGAGTGAGCGAGAGAGTGGGAGAGAGGGAGAGCAGAAGGGAGAGTGGGAGAGCAGAAGGGAGAGTGAGTGAGTGAAACAGTGGGAGAGAGGGAGAGCGGAAGGGAGAGTGAGTGAGCGAGAGAGTGGGAGAGAGGGAGAGCAGAAGGGAGAGTGAGTGAGTGAAACAGTGGGAGAGAGGGAGAGCAGAAGGGAGAGTGAGTGAGCGAGAGAGTGGGAGAGAGGGAGAACGGAAGGGAGAGTGAGTGAGCGAGAGAGTGGGAGAGAGGGAGAACGGAAGGGAGAGTGAGTGAGCGAGAGAGTGGGAGAGAGGGAGAGCGGAAGGGAGAGTGAGTGAGCGAGAGAGTGGGAGAGAGGGAGAACGGAAGGGAGAGTGAGTGAGCGAGAGAGTGGGAGAGAGGGAGAGCAGAAGGGAGAGTGAGTGAGTGAAACAGTGGGAGAGAGGGAGAGCAGAAGGGAGAGTGAGTGAGCGAGAGAGTGGGAGAGAGGGAGAGCGGAAGGGAGAGTGAGTGAGCGAGAGAGTGGGAGAGAGGGAGAGCGGAAGGGAGAGTGAGTGAGCGAGAGAGTGGGAGAGAGGGAGAGCAGAAGGGAGAGTGAGTGAGCGAGAGAGTGGGAGAGAGGGAGAGCAGAAGGGAGAGTGGGAGAGCAGAAGGGAGAGTGAGTGAGTGAAACAGTGGGAGAGAGGGAGAGCGGAAGGGAGAGTGAGTGAGCGAGAGAGTGGGAGAGAGGGAGAGCAGAAGGGAGAGTGAGTGAGTGAAACAGTGGGAGAGAGGGAGAGCAGAAGGGAGAGTGAGTGAGCGAGAGAGTGGGAGAGAGGGAGAGCGGAAGGGAGAGTGAGTGAGCGAGTGAGTGGGAGAGAGGGAGAACGGAAGGGAGAGTGAGTGAGCGAGAGAGTGGGAGAGAGGGAGAACGGAAGGGAGAGTGAGTGAGCGAGAGAGTGGGAGAGAGGGAGAGCGGAAGGGAGAGTGAGTGAGCGAGAGAGTGGGAGAGAGGGAGAACGGAAGGGAGAGTGAGTGAGCGAGAGAGTGTGTCAGAGGGAGGAGTGAGGGCAGAATGTTGACAGGGAACAAGGGAGGTGAGGTTAAAGGAAAAAAGAGAGAGAATGGAATAGAGAGAGGGAGAGAAGTGAGAGGGAGAGAAGGAGACAGCAGGATATAGAGGTGTGGGTGAGAGAGAAAATGAGAAACAGCAAAGTGGGAAATCGATTAGAAACTTGGTCACAACTTGTGCTGATAAGATGTTGAGTGAAGAGATAAGGGATTTGTCACAGGGTTGGTCAGGGGGTCACACAGGGTTGCATGGGTTAAACGAATCACATTGGGTTAAATGGTGTCACCAGGGGTCAAACGGGATCGCACGGGGTCACAGCCCACAGGACAAGCCTTGTCTGACCGTTAATCACATACTTCAACTAGACTTTCCGCCTGAGTGAAAATCCAGAGCTTTCTTACCAAAAGAAACCTCGGCAGAATCCAGCGGTCTCGCAGTCGGGGTCACTGGCTTGCAGTCACACAATCTGGAGGGTCACAGGGTCACTGTCCCACCTCACGGGGTCACAGGGACATCATCGTCCCTCCCAGGTTCACAAGGTCACAACCCTCCGAGGGGTCATAGGGTCACAGTCATTCGGTCTCAGTGTGACAGACGCCCAAGCTCACAAAGACAGTGTCACAGAGTTACTCAAGACACCAGCGCATGAATGGAATCATATTACATCCCAGTAAACAGGCCCTTCGGCCCAACATCATTCCGATAGCGGGTTCGCTCCACTCGAATCGATTCCTCATTGTTTACTCTGTTGGAGTTTGATGAGGAATCAATGACACACCCTCAAAACATCCCCCTCCAACTCCCTGCTGTACCTGTTCCGAGAGTGTTTGATGGGGACAGTGTAGAGGGAGGTTTACTCTGTATCTAACCCCGTGCTGTACCTGACCTGGGAGTGTTTGATGGGGACAGTGTAGAGGGAGGTTTACTCTGTATCTAACCCCGTGCTGTACCTGTCCTGGGAGTGTTTGATGGGGACAGTGTAGAGGGAGATTTACTCTGTATCTAACCCTGTGCTGTACCTGTCCTGGGAGTGTTTGATGGGGACAGTGTAGAGGGAGGTTTACTCTGTATCTAACCCCGTGCTGTTGCTGCTCCATTTCTTTTTATACCCTTTGAAATGAAAAAGGTGTCAAGCGGAATGAGGAAATTTTGCGATGCTATTTGCTTCATACTGAGAGCTGGGGAGGTGTTAAGGAGATGGGTGAAAATATGCTGGCATTCATTACAACAGAATGAGATATTTATGTATTTCAAGGACACCATTGTAAACACGGGGCTAGCAACTGCATCTGAAAAGGGATCAATTATATTTTTACGAGGCAACTGTGAAAGAGAACACTTCATGTTGTCAGGTAATTATTTCACATTTAATCCATGCATCCGTCTGTTCCCGGAGCTCATTCTCAACTGTTCCCTTCAGTCACCGAAAAGTATTTTGGTCCAGTCGCCAATTGCGTCGCTGAGGAGAAGGTGCTGGTTTTGAACACCCAACCCCCACCCAGCCCCACCCCACACCGCCCCAAGTCTCAAAATCCAGCACATAGTAAGCACTGATTTGACTTAATTTGATTTCTTATTATCACATGTATTAACATAAAGTGAAAAGTATTGTCCCTTGCACCTCTCCCAGTATTGAGGGAGTGCCGCACTGTGGGAGGGTCAGTGCTGAGGGAGCGCCACACTGTGGGAGGGTCAGTGCTGAGGGAGCGCCGCACTGTGGGAGGGTCAGTACTGAGGGAGCGCCACACTGTGGGAGGGTCAGTGCCGAGGGAGCGCCGCACTGTGGGAGGATCAGTGCTGAGGGAGCGCCGCACTGTGGGAGGGTCAGTACTGAGGGAGCGCCGCACTGTGGGAGGGTCAGTGCCGAGGGAGTGCCGCACTGTGGGAGGATCAGTGCTGAGGGAGCGCCGCACTGTGGGAGGGTCAGTGTTGAGGGAGCGCCGCACTGTGGGAGGGTCAGTGCCGAGGGAGCGCCGCACTGTGGGAGGGTCGGTGCTGAGGGAGCGCCGCACTGTGGGAGGATCAGTGCTGAGGGAGCACCGCACTGTGGGAGGGTCGGTGCTGAGGGAGCGCCGCACTGTGGGAGGATCAGTGCTGAGGGAGCACCGCACTGCGGGAGGGTCAATGCTGAGGGAGCGCCGCACTGTGGGAGGATCAGTGCTGAGGGAGCGCCGTACTGTGGGAGGGTCAGTGCTGAGGGAGCGCCGCACTGTGGGAGGGTCGGTGCTGAGGGAGCGCCGCACTGTGGGAGGGTCGGTGCTGAGGGAGCGCCGCACTGTGGGAGGGTCAGTGCTGAGGGAGCGCCGCACTGTGGGAGGGTCAGTGCTGAGGGAGCGCCGCACTGTGGGAGGGTCAGTGCTGAGGGAGCGCCGCACTGTGGGAGGGTCGGTGCTGAGGGAGCGCCGCACTGTGGGAGGGTCAGTGCTGAGGGAGCGCCGCACTGTCAGGATGAAAGCTGATACCTGAGCCTTCCGTGTGCCATGTGAAGCTTGTATCCGTTCTCTCTACACTGTCCCCATCAAATACTCCCAGGACAGGTACAGCACGGGGTTAGGTACAGAGTAAAGCTCCCTCTACACTGTCCCCATCAAACACTCCCAGGACAGGTACAGCACGGGGTTAGATACAGAGTAAAGCTCCCTCTACACTGTCCCCCATCAAACACTCCCAGGACAGGTACAGCACGGGGTTAGATACAGAGTAAAGCTCCCTCTACACTGTCCCCCATCAAACACTCCCAGGACAGGGACAGCACGGGGTTAGATACAGAGTAAAGCTCCCTCTACACTGTCCCCATCAAACACTCCCAGGACAGGTACAGCACGGGGTTAGATACAGAGTAAAGCTCCCTCTACACTGTCCTCCATCAAACACTCCCAGGACAGGTACAGCACGGGGTTAGATACAGAGTAAAGCTCCCTCTACACTGTCCCCCATCAAACACTCCCAGGACAGGTACAGCACGGGGTTAGATACAGAGTAAAGCTCCCTCTACACTGTCCCCATCAAACACTCCCAGGACAGGTACAGCACCCCAATGGATGGAAGAATGAGGACATTAAGAACTCACAAACTCTCTGAACAAATCAGAATCCTACCTGCTCCACTTTGATGTCAAATTCTCCCCAAACTTTCTTCCCTTTGAAGACCTTCGCCCTGTGAGAGAGAGGGAGAGAGAGCGAGAGAGGGGGAGAGAGAGAAAGTGAGTGAGAGAGAAAGACAGAGAGAGAGGGAAAGACGGAGAGAGAGGCAGAGACAGAGAGAGAGGCAGAGACAGAGAGAGACAGACAGAGACAGAGAGAGACACAGAGAGACACAGAGAGACAGACAGAGAGAGAGAGGCAGAGAGAGAGAGTGAGACAGAAAGAGAGAGAGAGACAGAGAGAGAAGGAGAGAGAGATAGACAGAGACAGGGAGAGAGAGAGACAGGGAGAGAGAGAGACAGGGAGAGAGAGAGACAGGGAGAGAGAGAGACAGGGAGAGAGAGAGACAGGGAGAGAGAGAGACAGGGAGAGAGAGAGACAGGGAGAGACAGAGACAGGGAGAGAGAGAGACAGGGAGAGACAGAGACAGAGAGAGAGAGAGAGACAGAGAGAGAGACAGAGAGAGAAAGAGAGAGACAGAGAGATTCATTAACAGAATGTCTCATCATTGGCAAGATTCGACACTGGAACAGAAGGGGGGACACTGGAACTCTTGGTCAAGCCCATAGAACAGAAATGGCAAGACTGGCCTCCACCTGTTCCTGTGTAACAGGCTCAAGAGGGGCTGAATGGCCTCCTCCTGTTCCTGTGTAACAGGCTCAAGAGGGGCGGAATGGCCTCCTCCTGTTCCTGTGTAACAGGCTCGAGGGGCTGAATGGCCTCCTCCTGTTCCTAATGGTCTGTTACTCATACTGCCTTGTGAATTGTTGGAAAACACAAACCCTCAGCATAAATTGAGGGGTTGATATCCTGATATACTCGATGTGCATCATTCCTTTCAATAAGTATAATTTATCAATCGCTGTAAAACACTAATCATTCTAAAACCGTCACTGAATTCCCCGTCATCATTACTCTCACAGAAAGCAGTTTAACAACTCGCATCAATCATCCAGGGTATTTAGCATCCCGGTCACAGTTCCCATCTCCCTATCCCACTTGGAATATTGTGCACAGTTCCGATCTCTGTATCCACTTGGAATACGGTGCACGGTTCCAGTCTCAGTATCCCACTTGGAATACTGTGCACAGTTCCCATCTCCCTATCCCACTTGGAATACTGTGCACAGTTCCCATCTCCCTATCCCACTCGGAATATTGTGCACAGTTCCAGTCTCTGTATCCCACTCGGAATACTGTGCACAGTTCCGGTAGATGGTGGACAGGCTTTGCGGGGACTCAGACATCGACACCGCTGTGCGTCGGTGGTGGAGGGAGTGAATGTCGAGGGTGGGCGGTTAGCGTGTCGATCGAGCGGGGGGGGGGGGCGGGGTTGCTTTGTCGAGTGTTCTCGAGTGTTGTCGGAGCCGCGCTCATCCAGGCGAGTGGGAGAGTATTCCATCACACTCCTGACTTGTGCCTTGTCGATGGTGGACAGGCTTTGGGGGGGAGTCAGGAGGTGAGTTACTCTCCGCAGGATTCCCAGCCTCTGACCTGCTCTGGGAGCGGCAGTATTTATATGGCTGGGTCCAGTTCAGTTTCTGGTAAATGGTAACCCCCAGGATGTTGATAGTGGGGGAGGATTCAGTGATGGGAATGGCATTGAATGCCAAGGGGAGATGGTTAGATCCTCTCTTGTTGGCGATGGGCATTGCCTGGTGCTTGTGTGGGGTGAATGTCACTCGCCACTTGTCAGCCCGAGCCTGGATCTTGTCCAGGTCTTGCTGCACTTGGACACGGGCTGCTTCAGGATCTGAGGAGTGGTGAACGGTGCTGAACATTGTGCAGTAGGAGTAGACAGGAAGTTTTGGTTCGATGGCAGGGTGGGAAGTGGCCCTGAAATAATCAGATATCCGGATGACTCAGCTTTCCGCAGCTTTCCCCGAATGTGCTGCTCATGTCTAAATGTGGAGCTGCTGAGGGAGGGCTCCCCTCAGTGGCCGATTCAAAGATTCCATCATCCTCCCATCTACTCTCGTAGCACCACCAAATGGAAACACCTCCCAAACACTCCCAGGACAGGTACAACACGGGGTTAGATACAGAGTAAAGCTCCCTCTACACTGTCCCCCCATCAAACACTCCCAGGACAGGTACAGCACAGGGTTAGATACAGAGTAAAGCTCCCTCTACACTGTCCCCCATCAAACACTCCCAGGACAGGTACAGCACTGGGTTAGATACAGAGTAAAGCTCCCTCTACACTGTCCCCCATCAAACACTCCCAGGACAGGTACAGCACAGGGTTAGATACAGAGTAAAGCTCCCTCTACACTGTCCCCCATCAAACACTCCCAGGACAGGTACAGCACGGGGTTAGATACAGAGTAAAGCTCCCTCTACACTGTCCCCCCATCAAACACTCCCAGGACAGGTACAGCACGGGGTTAGATACAGAGTAAAGCTCCCTCTACACTGTCCCCATCAAACACTCCCAGGACAGGTACAGCACGGGGTTAGATACAGAGTAAAGCTCCCTCTACACTGTCCCCCATCAAACACTCCCAGGACAGGTACAGCACGGGGTTAGATACAGAGTAAAGCTCCCTCTACACTGTCCCCCATCAAACACTCCCAGGACAGGTACAGCACGGGGTTAGATACAGAGTAAAGCTCCCTCTACACTGTCCCCCATCAAACACTCCCAGGACAGGTACAGCACGGGGTTAGATACAGAGTAAAGCTCCCTCTACACTGTCCCCCATCAAACACTCCCAGGACAGGTACAGCACGGGGTTAGATACAGAGTAAAGCTCCCTCTACACTGTCCCCCCCATCAAACACTCCCAGGACAGGTACAGTACAGGGTTAGATACAGAGTAAAGCTCCCTCTACACTGTCCACCCATCAAACACTCCCAGGACAGGTACAGTACAGGGTTAGATACAGAGTAAAGCTCCCTCTACACTGTCCCCATCAAACACTCCCAGGACAGGGACAGTACAGGGTTAGATACAGAGTAAAGCTCTCTCTACACTGTCCCCATCAAACTAGAAGCAGCAGTAGGCCATTCAGCCCTTTGAGCCTGCTGCACCATTTATTTTGATCACGGCTGATCATCAATTCAATATTCTGATCCCCCTTCTCCCCACAGCCATTGAACATATAGAACATAGAACATTACAGCGCAGAACAGGCCCTTTGGCCCACGATGTTGCGCCGACCAGTTAAAAAACAATGACCCACTAACCTAAACCAATCCCTTTTCGTCCATAAACCTATCCACGGATCTCTTTTACAACCGCAGCAGGCAGGGCATTCCAATCGCTCACCACCCTCTGGGTAAAGAACCTACCCCTGACATCCGTCCTATAACTACCCCCCCTTAATTTAAAGCCATGCCCCCTCGTGCTAGCTTTCTCCATCCGAGGAAAAAGGCTATCACTGTCCACCCTATCTAAACCGCTAATCATCTTGTATGTTTCAATAAGATCCCTTTAACTCTAACAGCTGTAGCTAATTCCTCTGGAAATCCGACGGCATTTTGGCCTCGACTACTTTCTGTGTCTGTCCTGCATCTGGTTCCTCTGTGTGCCAGTGAATGCTCTGAGAAATCAGAATACTGCTCATGGTAACATATGACATGGTAACACGTTCCATAACCTCTGTACATGTGAGAATGTGGAAACTCTGGGTACGGGCGCTCTGGGTGTGTGTGCTGTGGGTGTGAATGCTCTGGGAGCGGATGCTCTGGGTGCTCTGGGCACAGACGCTCTGGGTGCAGACACTCTGGGCGTCGATGCTCCGGGTGCGGGCGCTCTGGGCGTCGATGCTCCAGCTGCGGGCGCTCTGGGTGTGGAAAAGGGGAGCAGGAGTGCTATGGGGGACGGGGAGCTGGGAGGGAGGGAGGGCGTGGACACTCTGGGTACTTTGGGTGCTCTGAGTGTGGACGATCTGTTGGACGGTCAGTGCTGAAGGAGCGCCGCACTGTGGGAGGGTCAGTGCTGAGGGAGCGCCGCACTGTGGGAGGGTCAGTGCTGAGGGAGCGCCGCACTGTGGGAGGGTCAGTGCTGAGGGAGCGCCGCACTGTGGGAGGGTCAGTGCCGAGGGAGCGCCACACTGTAGGAGGATCAGTGCTGAGGGAGCGCCGCACTGTGGGAGGGTCAGTGCTGAGGGAGCGCCGCACTGTGGGAGGGTCAGTGCTGAGGGAGCACCGCACTGTGGGAGGGTCAGTGCTGAGGGAGTGCCACACTGTGGGAGGGTCAGTGCTGACTGTGGGAGGGTCAGTGCTGAGGGAGTGCCGCACTGTGGGAGGGTCAGTGCCGAGGGAGCGCCACACTGTAGGAGGATCAGTGCTGAGGGAGCGCCGCACTGTGGGAGGGTCAGTGCTGAGGGAGCGCCGCACTGTGGGAGGGTCAGTGCTGAGGGAGCACCGCACTGTGGGAGGGTCAGTGCTGAGGGAGTGCCACACTGTGGGAGGATCAGTGCTGAGGGAGCACCGCACTGTGGGAGGGTCAGTGCTGAGGGAGCACTGCACTGTGGGAGGGTCAGTGCTGAGGGAGCGCCGCACTGTGGGAAGGTCAGTGCTGAGGGAGCACTGCACTGTGGGAGGGTCAGTGCTGAGGGAGCGCCGCACTGTGGGAGGATCAGTGCTGAGGGAGCACCGCACTGTGGGAGGGTCAGTGCTGAGGGAGCACTGCACTGTGGGAGGGTCAGTGCTGAGGGAGCGCCGCACTGTGGGAGGGTCAGTGCTGAGGGAGCGCCGCACTGTGGGAGGGTCAGTGCTGAGGGAGCACTGCTCTGTGGGAGGGTCAGTGCTGAGGGGGCACTGCTCTGTGGGAGGGTCAGTGCTGAGGGGGCACTGCACTGTCAGACATCAGCGCTGAGGGAATGCTGCACTACTGGAGGGTCAGTGCTGAGGGAACACCACATAGTTGTCGGAGGATCAGTTACGTTAATTTGAGGATTGATACAGGGAAATGGAGAAAGAGTGTGGCAGTGAGAATTTAGGGATTGGTACAGGTCTACAGGGGGAGAGCGGGGATGTGAGATTACTTTGGGGTTTGATACAGAGCTACAGGAGAAAGCGGGCAGAGGGATTAGTTTGGGGATTGACACAGGGCGACAGGAGAGAGTGGGGCAGTGGGATTAGTTTGGGGTATGATAAAGGGCTATGGGAAGAGTGCAGGGAAGTGGGATTAGTTTGCAGATTGAAACAGGACTGTGGGTAGAGACCGGGCAGTGGGATTAGTTTGGGGATTGATACAAGGCTATGGGGAGAGAGCGGGGCAGTGGGGTTAGTTTGGGATTGATACAGGGTTATGGGGAGAGAGCAGGGCAGTGGGGTTAGTTTGGGGATTGATACAGGGCTATGGGGAGAAAGTGGAGCAGTGGGGTTAGTTTGGGGATTGATACAGGGCTATGGGGAGAGAGCAGGGCAGTGGGGTTAGTTTGGGGATTGATACAGGGCTATGGGGAGAAAGTGGAGCAGTGGGGTTAGTTTGGGGATTGATACAGGGCTATGGGGAGAGAGCGGGGGCAGTGGGGTTAGTTTGGGGATTGATACAGGGCTATGGGGAGAGAGCGGGGGCAGTGGGGTTAGTTTGGGATTGATACAGGGCTATGGGGAGGGAGTGGGGGCAGTGGGGTTAGTTTGGGCATTGATACAAGGCTATGGGGAGAGAGCGGGGGCAGTGGGGTTAGTTTGGGGATTGATACAGGGCTATGGGGAGAGAGCGGGGGCAGTGGGATTAGTTTGGGGATACAGGGCTATGGGGAGAGAGCGGGGCAGTGGGGTTAGTTTGGGGATTGATACAGGGCTTTGGGGAGAGAGCGGGGGCAGTGGGGTTAGTTTGGGGATTGATACAGGGCTATAGGGAGAGAGCGGGGGCAGTGGGGTTAGTTTGGGGATACAGGGCTATGGGGAGAGAGCGGGGGCAGTGGGGTTAGTTTGGGGATTGATACAGGGCTTTGGGGAGAGAGCGGGGGCAGTGGGGTTAGTTTGGGATTGATACAGGGCTTTGGGCAGAGAGTGGGGCAGTGGGGTTAGTTTGGGATTGATACAGGGCTATAGGGAGAGAGCGGGGCAGTGGGGTTAGTTTGGGATTGATACAGGGCTATGGGGAGAGAGCGGGGGCAGTGGGGTTAGTTTGGGGATTGATACAGGGCTATGGGCAGAGAGCTGGGGCAGTGGGATTAGTTTGGGGATTGATACAGGGCTGTGGGGAGAGAGTGGGGTTTAGTTCGGGGATCGTAACAGGATTATGGGAAGATAGCGGTACATTGGGGTTCGTTTGGGGATTGGTACAGGCCTGGCGAGCATTGTTGTTCAGGTCTAATAAGTGACTGTGCCTACAAAATGGCCACCTCCCGGTTGGAGAAGCCATTTTGCGAGCGTTATTGTTTCGGGAGGTGAGCTGTGCTGTTTAAACTGTCCCTGGCAGCTTTTAATTTTGCAAGAAGCTAGTTATGGAGGCATCTGGCTCGATTTCAGCGATGGTCACATTCACAACCTGCTGACTAGGCCGAGAACAAGAACTACCGCCCACGGCAGCATCTGTGCCTTCGATAGCCTGCTGTTCTGTCGACATCCCAGAATTCCTCTCCGGATACACGAGGCAACAGATGCAATACAGGGAAAGAGGGAACTGCGTTCCTGCAAGGAGAAAGAATAAACTCCAATTTCCCAAGTGGACTGTTCCCACCACAATATGTTCCAAAGCATCTCCCAATGTGTGGGGGAGGCTTCTTCTCAACTCCATCCAGATCAGCTGGCTGCACAGCAAGATCCCACCAACAGCCAAGGTGAAATGACACAGATCACATGTCTTTTTCTGGACATACTGGGAGAAATATTGGCCCCAAGACATTGGGGACAATGCCCCACTTCCGGCCCTTGATTTTGTGGGATAGTTGGGGGATCCTTTGTGATGCTCAGAGAGGTGAGGGGGCAGATGGAGACCTCCAGTTTAATCTGTTAATTCAAATGATCATATTTCCAGCATTGTGGCGCTGCTGCTGTACTAACTCTCAGTCAGTGTGGCACTCCCTGAGCACTGACCCTCCCACAGTGCAGCGCTCCCTCAGCACTGACTCTCCCACAGCGCCTTCTCAGCACTGACCATTCCACAGTGCGGTGCTCCCTCAGCACTGACCCTCCCACAGTGCGGCACTCCCTGAGCACTGACCCTCCCACAGTGCAGCGCTCCCTGAGCACTGACCCTCCCACAGTGCGGCGTTCCCTCAGCACTGACCCTCCCACAGTGTAGCGCTCCCTCAGCACTGACTCTCCCACACTGCGGCGCTCCCTCAGCACTGACCCTCTCACAGTGCGGCGCTCCCTCAGCTCTGACCCTCCCACAGGGTGGTGCTCCCTCAGCACTGACCCTCCCACAGTGCGGCGCTCCCTGAGCACTGACCCTCCCACAGTGCAGCGCTCCCTGAGCACTGACCCTCCCACAGTGCGGCACTCCCTCAGCACTGACCCTCCCACACTGCGGCGCTCCCTGAGCACTGACCCTCCCACAGTGCAGCGCTCCCTCAGCACTGACCCTCTCACAGTGCGGCGCTCCCTCAGCTCTGACCCTCTCACAGGGTGGTGCTCCCTCAGCACTGACCCTCCCACAGGGTGGCACTCCCTCAGCTCTGACCCTCCCACAGGGTGGCACTCCCTTAGCACTGACCCTCCCACAGTGCGGCACTCCCTCAGTGCTGACCCTCCCACAATGTGGCAGTCTGTCGGTGCGCAGCGTCAGGCAAAATGTTGAGCATTTTGCTGTGGGATCAAGGGAATGATTGAAAGGTTTTTGACTGTCTCCCTCTGACTTGTCTTTTCAATCACCTTGGCTGCTTGGCTTCAGAAGGAGGCCAAATCCATTAATACACACAGCAAACATCATGAGGTTAGTGTGTGCACAGACACAGCAGGTATGAACTTACATCAGTGCCGATCTGACAGAACAAAACCAGAGAGCCTCAATAAAGGCAAAAAGCAAGCATGAGAGTCATTGACACTCAGCAGGGTGTGTGCAAGAGCCAGAATAAATACTGTGGGACTTTTCCCTGGCCCCAGGCAAAATATCACATCCCATAAATCACTGGGATACCGAAAGAGCACCGCACTGTGGGAGGGTCAGTGCCGAGGGAACGCCGCACTGTGGGAGGGTCAGTGCTGAGGGAGCGCTGCACTGTGGGAGGGTCAGTGCTGAGGGAGCACCGCACTGTGGGAGGGTCAGTGCTGAGGGAGCACCGCACTGTGGGAGAGTCAGTGCTGAGGGAGCACCGCACTGTGGGAGGGTCAGTGCTGAGGGAGCACCGCACTGCGGGAGGGTCAGTGCTGAGGGAGCACCGCACTGTGGGAGGGTCAGTGCTGAGGGAGCACCGCACTGTGGGAGGGTCAGTGCTGAGGGAGCGCTGCACTGTGGGAGGGTCAGTGTTCAGGGAGAGCCACACTGTGGGAGGGTCAGTACTGAGGGAGCGCCACACTGTGGGAGAGTCAGTGCTGAGGGAGCGCTGCACTGTGGGAGGGTCAGTGTTCAGGGAGAGCCACACTGTGGGAGGGTCAGTACTGAGGGAGCGCCACACTGTGGGAGGGCCAGTGCTGAGGGAGCACCACACTGTGGGAGGGCCACTCTGTGGGAGGGTCAGTGCCGAGGGAGTGCCGCACCGTGGGAGGGTCAGTGCCGAGGGGGCGCCACACTGTGGGAGGGTCAGTGCTGAGGGAGCGCCGCACTGTGGGAGGGTCAGTGCCGAGGGAGCGCCGCACTGTGGGAGGGTCAGTGCTGAGGGAGCGCCGCACTGTGGGAGGGTCAGTGCTGAGGGAGCGCCGCACTGTGGGAGGGTCAGTGCTGAGGGAGCACCACACTGTGGGAGGGTCAGTGCTGAGGGAGCACCGCACTGTGGGAGGGTCAGTGCTGAGGGAGCGCCGCACTGTGGGAGGGTCAGTGCCGAGGGAGCGCCGCACCGTGGGAGGGTCAGTGCTGAGGGAGCGCCGCACCGTGGGAGGGTCAGTGCCAAGGGGGCGCCGCAATGTGGGAGGGTCAGTGCTGAGGGAGCGCCGCACTGTGGGAGGGTCAGTGCTGAGGGAGCGCCGCACTGTGGGAGGGTCAGTGTTCAGGGAGCGCCGCACTGTGGGAAGGTCAGTACTGAGGGAGCACTGCACTGTGGGAGGGTCAGTGCTGAGGGAGCGCCGCACTGTGGGAAGGTCAATGCTGAGGGAGCGCCGCATTATGGGAGGGTCAGTGCTGAGTGAGCGCCGCACTGTGGGAGGGTCAGTGCTGAGGGAGCGCCGCACTGTGGGAGGGTCAGTGCTGAGGGAGCGCCGCACTGTGGGAGGGTCAGTGTTCAGGGAGCGCCGCACTGTGGGAAGGTCAATGCTGAGGGAGCGCCGCATTATGGGAGGGTCAGTGCTGAGGGAGCGCCGCACTGTGGAATGGTCAGTGCTGAGAGAGCGCTGCACTGTGGGAGGGTCAGTGCTGAGGGAGCACCGCACTGTGGGAGGGTCAGTGCTGAGGGAGCGCTGCACTGTGAGAGCGTCAGTGCTGAGGGAGCGCTGCAACATGGGAGGGTCAATGCTGAGGGAGTATCGCACTGTGGGAGGGTCAGTGCTGAGGGAGCACCGCACTGTGGGAGGGTCAGTGCTGAGGGAGCGCTGCACTGTGAGAGCGTCAGTGCTGAGGGAGCGCTGCACTGTGAGAGCGTCAGTGCTGAGGGAGCGCTGCAACATGGGAGGGTCAATGCTGAGGGAGTATCGCACTGTGGGAGGGTCAGTGCCGAGGGAGCGCCGCACCGTGGGAGGGTCAGTGCTGAGGGAGCGCCGCACCGTGGGAGGGTCAGTGCCAAGGGGGCGCCGCAATGTGGGAGGGTCAGTGCTGAGGGAGCGCCGCACTGTGGGAGGGTCAGTGTTCAGGGAGCGCCGCACTGTGGGAAGGTCAGTACTGAGGGAGCACTGCACTGTGGGAGGGTCAGTGCTGAGGGAGCGCCGCACTGTGGGAAGGTCAATGCTGAGGGAGCGCCGCATTATGGGAGGGTCAGTGCTGAGTGAGCGCCGCACTGTGGGAGGGTCAGTGCTGAGGGAGCGCCGCACTGTGGGAGGGTCAGTGCTGAGGGAGCGCCGCACTGTGGGAGGGTCAGTGCTGAGGGAGCGCTGCACTGTGGGAGGGTCAGTGTTCAGGGAGCGCCGCACTGTGGGAAGGTCAATGCTGAGGGAGCGCCGCATTATGGGAGGGTCAGTGCTGAGGGAGCGCCGCACTGTGGAATGGTCAGTGCTGAGAGAGCGCTGCACTGTGGGAGGGTCAGTGCTGAGGGAGCACCGCACTGTGGGAGGGTCAGTGCTGAGGGAGCGCTGCAACATGGGAGGGTCAATGCTGAGGGAGTATCGCACTGTGGGAGGGTCAGTGCTGAGGGAGCACCGCACTGTGGGAGGGTCAGTGCTGAGGGAGCGCTGCAACATGGGAGGGTCAATGCTGAGGGAGGGTCAGTGCTGAGGGAGCGCTGCACTGTGGGAGGGTCAGTGCTGAGGGAGTGCCGCACTGTGGGAGGGTCAGTGCTGAGGGAGCACCGCACTGTGGGAGGGTCAGTGCTGAGGGAGTGCTGCACTGTGGGAGGGTCGATTAGATCAATTGGGGCTTGTGAAACTAATCTTGATAAACGCGATTATGAAACCATCAGTGACTGTTGTAAAGATCTATCTGGTTCACTAATGCCCCCTTTTTTTGTCCTTACTCCAGTCTGGCCTACACGTGACTCCAGACTCCACACAGTGATGTGGCTGATCCGGGGGTGGCTGACAGTCACAGCAAACAGGAACAGAAAACGTCAAAAAGAAATAAATCCAGTCTGGAACACCCACGCTTGCTGAGGGGACATCCCAACACATCAGTGTCATAGACACGTCCTCAGCCAGAGGTGCCAAGCGGATAATCCATGTCCGCCTCCTCCTCACGCTCCCAGCATCTCACGTGTCAGACTTCAGCCAATTCCATTCACTCCGCGTGAGTTCGAAAAGCACTGGACTCTACAAAAGCGCTGCGCCTTGGCAATATTCCAGCAACAGCCTTTGTGCTCCAGAATTCGCCGTGCCCCTAATTTAGCTCTTCCGTTAAGGTTACAACAATGACTTTTATCTAGCAATGTGGAAAATCGCCCACATATGTCCTGTATTCAAGACACAGGACAAATCCAACCTGGCCAATCACCACCCCATCAGTGTACTCTCGATCATCAGTAAAGTGATGGAAGGAGACATGGACAGCGCTATCAAGCAGCACTTACTCTGCAATAACCTGCTCAGTGACACCCAGTGTGGGTTTGGCCCAGGGTCACTCTGCTCTTGACCTCATTACAGCCTTGGTTCAAACATGGACAAAAGAGCTGAATTCCAGAGGTGGGAGTGACAGTTCTTGACACCAAGGCTGCATTTGACCGAGTGTGGCATCAAGGAGTGAAACTGGAATCAATGGGAATCAGGAGGCAAACTCTCCGCTGCTTGGAGTCATTCCTGGCACAAAGGAAGATGGTTGGGGTGGTTGGAGTTCAATCATCTCAGCTCCAGGACATCCCTGCAGGAGTTCCTCAGGGTCGTGTCCGAGGCCCCAGCCATCTTCAGCTGCTTCATCAATGTCCTTCCCTCCATCATAAGGTCAGAAGTGGGGATGTTCGCTGATAACTGCACAATGTTCAGCACCGTTCACCACTCCTCAGATCCTGAAGCAGCCCGTGTCCAAATGCAGCCAGATCTGGACAATATCCAGGCTCGGGCTGACAAGTGGAGAGTAACATTCACCCCACACAAGCAGCCGGCAATGCCCATCTCCAACAAGAGAGAACATAAGGACATAAGAAATAGGAGCAGGAATAGGCCATCTAGCCCTTCGAGCCTGCCCCGTCATTCAATAAGATCATGGCTGATCTGTCGTGGCTCAGTTCCACATTCCCGCCATCTCCCCATAACCCTTAATCCCCTCGCTTATCAAAAACCCATCAACCCGCGTCTTAAAAATATTTAGCGAGGCAGCCTCCACCACTTCAATGGGCAGAGAATTCCAGAGATTCACCACCCTTTGAGTGAAGAAGTTCCTCCTCAACTCCGTTCTAAACCACCTCCCCCCTTTATCCTGAGGCTGTGCCCTCTAGTCCTACTGTCCTTTCTGAGCGGGAAGAGCCTCTCCACCTCTATCCTATCCATCCCATTCATCATCTTATACGTCTCAATGAGATCTCCCCTCATTCTTCTAAACTCTAACGAGTACAAGCCTAGTTTATTCAGCCTCTCCTCATAGCTCAACCCCCTCAACTCCGGTATCAGCCTAGTAAACCTCCTCTGCACTCCCTCCAAGGCCAAAATATCCTTGCGTAAGTGCGGCGACCAAAACTGCACACAGTACTCCAGCTGTGGCCTCACCAATGCCCTATACAGCTGCAGCAAGACCTCCCTACTTTTATATTCAATCCCCCTCGCTATGAAGGCCAGCATCCCATTTGCCTTCCTGACCACCTGCTGCACCTGCAGGCTGGGTTTTTGCGACTCATGCACAAGGACCCCGAGGTCCCTCTGCACCGTCGCATGCTGCAGTTTTTCGCCACGTAAGTAATACCCCTTCCTACCGTTATTCCTACCAAAGTGGACCACCTTGCACTTGCCAACATTGAATTCCATTTGCCAGTTCCTAGCCCATTCGCCCAGCCTATCTAGATCCTTCTGCAGACTCTCCACACCCTCCGCGCAATTTGCCATTCCACCAATCTTGGTGTCATCAGCAAATTTTGACACCATACACTCGGTTCCCTCCTCCAGATCATCTATATAAATGGTAAATAGCTGAGGCCCCAGCACCGACCCCTGGGGCACTCCACTAGTCACCAACCGCCAATCCGAATAGCACCCACTGATCCCCACTCTCTGCCTCCTATTTGACAGCCAATCCTCTATCCACGCTAACACCCTACCCCCAACTCCATGCCCCCTTACCTTCTGCAATAACCTCTTGTGAGGTACCTTGTCAAACGCCTTCTGAAAATCAAGAAAGACCACATCCACCGGCGCTCCTCTATCCACCGCCCTAGACACATCCTCATAGAACTCCAATAAATTCGTCAGACATGACTTCCCCTTAACGAAACCGTGCTGCGTCTGCTCTACCAAACAATTCTCCTCAAGATGCCTCACTATTTTCTCCTTGGTCATGGATTCTAACATTTTACCTACAACAGATGTTAAACTAACCGGCCTATAATTCCCCACCTTTTGCCTGCCACCATTCTTAAACAACGGTGTAACATTAGCCATTTTCCAATCTTCCGGCACTTCCCCGGAATCCAGCGACGTTTGGAAAATAATCACCAAGGCATCCACTATCACCTCCGCCATTTCTTTCAGAACCCTTGGATGCATTCCATCCGGTCCTGGGGACTTGTCCACAATCAGTCCCTCCAGTCTGTCGAGCACTGCCTCTCTAGTAACAATAATGTCATTGAGACCCTCCAGTCCTACCACCTTTCCATCGCTAACACCCGGCAAATTATTCACATCCTCCTCCGTGAAGACCGAAACAAAAAAGTTATTCAGGGCCTCAGCCATTTCCCCATCCCCTACCACGAAGTGCCCCCCTCATCCTCTTAGGGTCCAACGTTCACCCTAGCCAGCCTCTTCCTTTTTATATATTTATAAGAGGATCTAACCATCTCTCCTTGGCATCCAATGGCATTCCCATCACTGAATTCCTCCCCCCCCCATCAACATCCTGGGGGTTACCATTGACCAGAAACTGAACTGGACCCAGCCATATAAATACTGTGGCTCCCAGAGCAGGTCAGAGGCTGGGAATCCTGCGGAG